>NW_012236527.1:1129636-1131094 GCF_000787575.1 Acytostelium subglobosum LB1 | reverse complement strand
TATATAGTTAGTCGTTTTGAATTTTCTTGATTTTTTTCTTTCTTTTCTTTTCTACTGTAGGCCTCTGAATTCGGCCACCAAGTATTGTTGATAGTTGGCGGCAGAGGCGGAAGACGGATGTCGCTGTTGCGAGTGCTGAGGTGCCACTTGGTAGTGAACTCGGCTATCTCATTCTTGATGTTGACTGGTCGTCAGGCCAGGATGTGACTCGTAAGCGTGGACATGAGGGAACGCCACTCCTGGCGGAGGAGGGACTTGAAGGATGTGATGCACACCAAGCTGAGCTTGGCCAACGGGGCCTCCTTGTTGCCAAAGAGGTGGTTGGCGATGTAGTGCCAGAGGTAGTTGACGATGATTGCCATGAGGTGGATGAATGGAAGGTTGGGGCGACGAGACTTCGTGGAGATGTCYAGTRCTTTGATGTTCCATTCTCTGACGTTGATACCAGAGCGTTGCTTCACCAAGTCTAAGGCTGGGCGCATGGCTTCTTGGGTCGCCACTTTGTTGCAGTCAAAGAAGAAGTGATTGTAGGGTTGGTCTGTGCAGGATTTGCCACAGAGAGTGCAATCATCGTCTGCTCTCATGTGATTGATAGGGAGGGTATGGGAGAAGAACCTGAAGAGGGCGTTGCGTGAAGAAGGTCCTCTCAGGGTGCTGATGACCTTGAAGATGTCTGGGAGCTTGAGGCCGTGGAAGACACTGAGCTGCCATTGACCCTCGGTCAGTCTGTTTGAGCCATACTTTGCCTTCCAGAGGATGGCATAGATGTCTTTCAGACTGAGGGTGATACCATTATTGTCCAAGAGTGGTACCTTGTTTTTATGGCTGGAGAGGTGGGCAGAGCGGAACTCCATCCAAGGTGTGTGGAACTTGAGGAAGAGACCAGTGAACTTGCCGCCCAGGCGCTTCCTGGCGTTGCGGTGTTGAGTTCTCCACGAGTCCAGGTAGCCATGGGTGAGGTGGGCTGGGGTGCCAAGTTTTTTTTTTTTTTTTTTTTAGACTATTTAATGAGGAGGTTTATTATATTGCAAATAAATGGGCGTCATTGAAGAGGCGGGAATGGTTAGTCCTATTTTAGTTTCGTTTTCCTGTTTTTTTTTGTTGATTATGTTTTTTTTGTTGTTGGGAGGGAAGATGGGGTTGGTATCGATGCTGGGGGGTGAACGCGAGTCTTCTTGGGTGCCTTCTTGATTGGGTTGATGGGTGACACCGTGTTGGGCACTCCCGCATGGGGGGGAGTGGCTGGCTCATCACGTCTTCTACGGAGAGAGAGGGGCTTGAAGGTAGCCTTCTGTTCTGGTGGGTCAACAACTTCCTTAGTCGTAGGTGTTGGTGGCTCGTTGGTAGTCGAAGCGACTAATGCGTTTGGATGTGTAGGTGCCTCAGCCGTCAGCTTGTCAAGCAGCATGCCGGATGACTCATCTCGGTCTGAGTCCTCCTCCATTGCGGTGTGAGGAG
>NW_012236527.1:1128585-1129536 GCF_000787575.1 Acytostelium subglobosum LB1 | reverse complement strand
TTTCTGAGATCTGGCAGAGGAACATTCGCAATAGTTGGGGGTGTTGGTGGACGTCTCTCAAATCTACGAGCCGCAACAGTGTTTGAGACCGAGTTCGGATATCCGACAAACCGAGACCGAATAAACCGAACCGGACCCTTTTACCAATCCGAAGGAAGTACAATTATTCGAACCGACCACCTTTTTTTTTTATCAAAACCGGATCGAATAACCGAGGGTGAGACATGTGTGGGTGAACAACACAAGACTCATTCATTCATTCAGTTGTTTTATAGATAGATAGATATGATAACCAAACAAAAGAAGAAGAAGACGGCCTCCAATGGACAGCTTGGGGATCCAAATGATTATCAACCACAGACAGGCAATGTTAGTAGTGGCATTTGGAAGGCATTCCATATTGCCAAAGACGGCCAATCAATGATGTGTTTGGCTTGCCTGAGATGTTATGTGTATAATGCAGAGAATGTAAGTGTAACATATATATGTTCATTTCAATATTAATAATTGAAAATCTCACACATCCCTGAAGCAATCAACTTCACCAGGAATAAATCATTTAAAAGCAAACATAGATTGTTTATCAAAGCTTGGTCTCACTAAAGAAGAAGTCCTCGAGAAGAATAAGAGCAAACAACTATCAACAATGGATATGTTCACGACCAAACTCTCAAACAGCAAACAACTCACCCAGCTGAGTCACAAGGAATGGGTACTTCGTTTTCTTGTTGACAAAGACCTTCCACCCAACGTATTGGACTCTTTGGAGTATCAAATGATGATTAAGACGGCACCCCAACATCTCAATGCTGGGAGCAAACCTCTTACTGCAGATATCGCAAGGTATTTAATCTTTACTTTCAATCTATCATTCAATTAGTCACTGGCACACACTCACACTTTATATCACTCACTCAACGATAAACAGGCGCGCTATTAGAGACGAGTACA
>NW_012236527.1:1011654-1128485 GCF_000787575.1 Acytostelium subglobosum LB1 | reverse complement strand
ATTGGACGTTGTTGTAGTAGAGCGCAAGGAACTGAATCTCGACCAGGTGGTGAGATGGAACGAACAGTCGAGGTATGACTGTGTCACAGCCTGGTGGTTTGCATTGGACGCTGCGAATGAAGACGATCAGCGTGTCGAGATCTGCTGAAGAGTAGACTTTGCCCTCGACGGTGAGGCCGCGGACATGTTTGCTCTTTCTCGTGGGGGCAGATGACGAAGGGTACGACCTGAACAGTCGTAGTATGAGCTTGAGCTTCTTGAGGTAGTCGTCTGGTAGTAAGGCGACGCCTGGGAAGAAGATGCGCAATTCGTAGAACGAGTCGCGATGGGGAGGGGCGACCGTGTTCATCGGGGCGAACCTCGCTAAAACACTGTCAAGTCCCATGTTGCCCTGTAACCTTAGTGTATCGACGCTCGACCTCGAGCGATTGATTGACTGTGTAGAGTCTTGCTAAGGACTTATTCAGAACGAAAAACAGTTAGTAACTGTATCGCTCGTTTCGGTTTTTTTTTCAATGGTGCCAAGTGGACAGACCAGAGTTCACTACCAAGTGGCCAAAAAAAAAAATTTTGGGGCTAAAAGCAACTCCCCGTTCGGGAATCGAACCCGAGGTATCAGTGTGAGAGACTGAGGTGTTACCAACTACACCAACGAGGATTTGAAAGATCTCTCGCTTATTTTTGCTTTTGTACTGAGCTTTTTTGCTTTTTTTTTAACCAAAAGTTAGGAAATTAATTTCCTGAATTGAAAAATAATAATAAATTCGGATTGAATTTTTTTTCTACAATTTATTTTATAATTTTTGTTTAATAATGTTCTCTGGTAACCTTTACAAATCCTAACATATACATTAAACCAAAGAATACTAACAAAGATAGAGGAAGTAGGAACAATAATATTATAGAAGCCATTGCCAGTACTCTGACACGGTGAATGGGAGAAGATAGGTATCTGAAAGCAAGTATCCAAATAGGCCAGAACAAGAATCCTGTAAGGAAAATGAACAGGATATGTCTTTTTGATCTCTCAACTTCACTTGAGTCATTAGTGAGGGATATACTTGAAGATGATTGTTCTGGATTAGCAATCAACATTGGGGAAGTTGGAGGATAGAACATTTGTCCTTGAAAATAAGGTGATTGTGAATAGAATGTACTGTAGTCATGTAGTTGTGGAGGTAAACTCTGAGATTGTAATGCTTGTTTTTGTTGTTGTCGTGGAGGTTGTCCTTGTTGTTCGGATATGAAGGTACCATATGTTGAAATTGAAGAATTATGATGATTAGGAGATTGATAAGGAGATCCTGATAACCTTTGATTTGAATTAGCTTGTTGATCCATTATTTGGTTATTGTCAATTAATTGAGTATAATTATATTTATTATTCTTTAGTTGGTCCATTCTTATTTTTTTTAACTACTCTCCTTGATAATATATGTATTTATCATTTGAAAGTGTAATAAATATAATGATTGTGACTAAGGTCTGTCTTTAAAGCCCTCACCCTTCAAAATAAATATATGTATTAATTTAATTATCCAAACTTGAACACATTACCAAAAGGGGGCATCACATCTAGATGAATTGTCATTTCGAATAAACCAAAGTAGCTACTTTGGTTGACCAAGAGGTGAACTAGTTCATCTCATTTTAATACTCATTATCTTGAATGACAGGACAATAATAATAGGATAAAGAACACTGACTGATGCAAGTTGCAAACAACAACAACAACAACGATACTATTTCACTTCTCAATCATGACTTTAATGAACAGCCAATAGACGAACAACTCGATATCAAATATAGAATACTTATGGGTTACAAACCATTGATCAAATGTTCATCAAGCCTAACTACACAACAACAACAACAACAACAACAACAACAACAACAACATCAACAACAGAACAAGAATAATAATAGCACTACAACAAAGAAACATAAAGATGAAGGTGATGAGCTAAACAATCAATCAATTAAGAAACAACGACTTGTGGTTGACGAGACTAAAGTGACTCAATTGAAATTGTTGAACAAACATAGGACATTGTCACATTTGGATGCCTATGATCAGCCATTCGATCTACTAGTCAGAACAGATCTATTATCAGTACACTCGTTGGTGTCTTCCAACGACATTGACGTTGCCAGAGGTGTATCATTTCCATCGAGACTCCTTATTCCTGCCGATCAATGTCGCAAATCGCTCGATATCATTGCCTCCAACATAACAAACATACTAAACAGTGGAATGATGTCAGCAGACATTGAGCAGGTCAACAGAGACAGCAACCCATACTTCCAACAACATCGTCAGCTCTCCACATTAGAGCTTGAGTATCAACAAGTAAGTGGCTATACCCAATTGTTTGATTTGACCCTCGAACGGTGGTTACGTGGGTGACATGACTACACCTGATATGCCAAGTCGCTGACCGTTCCACGACCCTCCAGTCACAAACAGATTATCTCTCCACACAACAGGCCTTCCAGTGACCAACCATTCCACACAGATACTGACAAGATACCGACCAGATACCATGCTTGTAGTTACAGTGAGTAAGATACCCACAAACTAAACTCACATATCGATATCTGGAGCTGGTGCTCCACATACACGGCGACACCCGACCCACCCAATCCCACACAATGGCAGGCCATTACCCACCTCGGACCTGCTGTGGTCCTCAATCAAATCAGGACTTTTATTTGATTTGGAGTCGGACTCACCCCGCCACTTTTGGGCCTTGTGTCAATGCCGGCTGGTGGCCTTCAAACGCTTCGGGGCAATGTCCTATGTCTTTGCTTCCTGTTGTGGCATGCCCATCACCATTCAATTAAATCAAAAGTAGCCTACCTATCTGCTAGATACCAAACCTGACTTACTTCAACAACAAAAAAAACAGGTATACTTGCTGTGTTGTAGAATAAACATTACAACACCATTAAAAGTATATATATTTATTTATAACTTGAATCAAATATTTATTTATTTATTTATAACATAACAGATACAACTACTTATCAGTGTGAATTTCATTTCAGAGTAGTAGCGACAGAGCATAAATCGAAAGTCGTATTACGATATAACAAGCAATAGAATCTCAGGGTTATTGCTCTTGTTGTTGGAACTCCTTTATTTATTCAAAGAGTTTGATAAACAGGTTATAACAATCACTTGAACGAAAAGGTATAATAGTGAAACATACTACATTTTGTTGTAATATTGACTTCCAGGATGTGGTGGAAGACATCCCTCCATTCATTCAAACAATCACAATCACAATCACAATCCATACACTCATTCACAATCATACATACAAACAATCAATCAATCAATCAATCAATCAATCAATATTGATTGAGAAACGGTCAACCCCTAATGGGTGACATGTAGTCGGGTTACACACACACAGACGTCGTATTTTCCAACTTGTGTTGTCCACACTCAACACATCAATCACATCACACATCACTAGTTGTCCATCAACTCTGCCTTCCAGATGGCAACACATCCACAATGAACATCAACAGCAACAGCAACACCAACAGACACTATGTCTCTCGTTTTATGACGATGATGATGAACTTGTGTCTGTTCGATGCAAGGTATAATTAGATGTTCGTTTGATTAATATATGCCAGTTGTGTTGTTATTGCCCTCACCAATTAGATCTTGGATCCTCTGACTACTACTACAGTTTGAAACTGACATTGGGAAGCATACTCATACACAGACACACATACAGGCATACATAGACACACAGATTTGAATCGATTCCAAACGATCCCAAATAATCAAGCCAACGACAGAGAGAGAAGCGTTTGTTTCCTTAAAGGAACATCAATAGATAGGACAGCAACAGCAACACACCACCACCACTTCCTCTATCTTCCAGCCACAGCCACAGAGTTAACATCCGACACCCTTCCATCCATTCATCCATCCGTCCGTCAATCACTTGGCGCCCCGCGAATTGTTTAAAGACAATCAATCCATCAATCAATCCACACCAACCACACCGATACTTAATATCCAACAACATCTATAGAGAGATAGAATAACCATAGTTGTTCCCAATTAATTAATCAATCAATCATTCCACTCTCTCACCACACAACTCAATCAATTAGCATTCAACCAATTAATCAATCCAAACAATACCCATAATATCTACAACCAACAAACATAATTATATAGACCAACACAACACAACACAATGACAGCATTGCACACTGAAAAGCCAGCAGCGACTGGCAATGGAAATAATGAACAATCAGAGCTGGAGCTCAAGGTGTTCAAGGTGCTGGCGGCATTCTCCCAGAGTCTGGAAAAAAGTCTAATCACCAGCCAGACATCGGTCAACGAGCTCTGTAGGTCACTGAATCAAGCGCCCAAGACTGGACAGCAGGAACTAAAGAGCATAAGTCAACTATCTGACCAAACAAACGTTGGTCTGCTAACTATACAGATGGTGCGATGTGTTATACAGCGAGCCGACTCACTGTCCAACCAAATCGCAGCACTACAACACTCTGTTGCCGCATCAAAGTCAAGCAGCAACCTCAGCATCAACAACAATAATAGTATTAATAACCAACAACAACGTAATAATAATAATAATACCCGAGACGAAGTCATTGCCCATCATCAACCAACATCACCGAAACAACAAAGAGAACAACAAGTAGAAAGAAAGAAGGAGGTGGCCTTGGCACCACCTTCGGGAAGCTCAAGCCCAAGCGACACAAGTCGCTCAAACAATAGCAGCAATAGTAACAGCAACCTGAGCATAGGTGGTTCGTCAACAAAGACATTAGGCAAGACCAGAAACAGCTCGGACTTTGACACAAAGTATCAGACAGAGATGCAACTAAATGCCATGTTGTCAGAGTTCCTGAAGGAGGACTTTGAGATTGCCTCAACTCTCAGCGATGACAGTCAGTTGGACGGTGGCGACGTGCTTGTCCAGACAGAGATCGAAGAGACAGCCGACCTAAAACAGACATCTTCAAGCAAATCGCCCATGGGTGCCAGTGCTACCCTTGGCTCATCGGGATCATCTCTCAACATCTCTCCACTATCACGCTCCACCTCATCAATGTCACCAGCGGCCAACCCTGGAACAACCTCGCCGAATCAGTTCCAGTCGATGGGAAATCTACAGAATGTAGACTCGCCAGGTCGTCAGCCAGGAAGCACGACGGGAGGCGGCAACAACAACAATGGTGGCGGCGGTAGCGGAGGAGGTAGTGGCGGTGGACCACCCAAGAAGGCTTATCTAACTGACCTACTGGACCAAATTGATCAAGAGAATGGAGGCAAAGATAAGAAGAAAGGAAAGTTCAAGTTCTTCTAGTCATCATCATCGCACCAATCAGACCATCCCACTACATGTATAACAGACACTCATCAAGTATTCCGACTCGCTAAGTCATGACATCCATATATCTATCCCATATCCCCTCCCATTGTACGATTGCTACACAGCTCTTAAGACCAGCTGCATGCAGCTGCGCTCTCAATCAGGGTCATCGAAACACAATAAATGGTCCTTCTATTAATTATTATATATATTACACAAGTTCCATCTCTGAGAGATCCATTATCCAGGTCGTCGTCAATCAATCGCTATCGCTGACCATTACTGGGGACTTGGTTGTTGCGTCACTAAATTTACAAGCTTCCTGCTGCTACTGCCTCCACCACGCAGCATCTGATTGACAAACTGCTCCTTGCTCAGGGCGGTTGGCGCTGAGCCTGTTGATGAGGACAGGGGGATCTCGCGTGGCGGCGTCGTTGGCGAGGTGGAGCCATTGGGTGGCGTGACTGATATTGGCATTGTAGGTGAACGGCTGCGCAGCTCTTGCTTCTTGGCGCGTTTCAGTTTCTCTTTGAGTTGGAAGTATGACTCCATCAGCTGCATCTCCTCCATCAGCTTCTGATTCTTGGTCTCCTCCTTGTGCAGCTTCTCCACAAGCTCCAAACTCTTGATGGCAAAGAACTCAGAGTTCTCGGTCTCCTTTTGCAGAGACAGACGCAGCTCATCAATGTCTCTGATGAACATGGTGTAGTCGCGAGATGTTCTATTGTCGCGTTGTGTCCTGACGTTGTTGATGGTCTCTCTCAGCTTATCCAGCTTCTGCTCGAGCAGAATCGACTGACTGGAGGAGGGTGATGCGGCCTGGTCGTCGAACATGCTCTGTGAGCGTTGTCGCGAAAGATAGAGCAGCTCATCGGCGTCCAATTCTCGCGAGTACCTATAGTCTCTAGAGTATCTGTTGTAGTTGCCGCTGTCCCTGTTGGAAGACGACGGTCCATACTTGTTGGCGTTGCTCATGTACTGGCTGTTCTGGCTGCTGATGCTGTAGCGGAAGCTGCGACTCTCGCGATCGCCAATCCTGCCGCCCGATGTCGGTGCGTTGCCACCACTGCTGTTGAGCAGGATGGATATCCTCTCCTTGGGGCTGATACGCTTCTCGATCTCGCGTTCAATCTCGCGACCAATGTCCCTGCTCTTGCGGCGGTCCTGTGTGTCCTTGTCCTTCTGGTATCTGTCTTTGAATCGATCATAGTCCACGCTGTATCTGTACAGTTTGTCCTTATCTGGTGCCGACAATGGTGACGACGATGACGTCTGTAGATTGCTGCTGGGCAGCTCCCTGCGTGAGGACGACTCGCGCAGCTCCCTCATCTTTTCTTTGGAGTAGCGATCGATCTTCTCCTTGAGATGCTGGATGTTGGCCTTGGTGATGTTGTTGTTAAACACACCACTGGACGTCAGGTTGGGCGACTGTTGGCCGCTGATGTTGTTGTCGACGCGATCATCCGATGAGCCAAAGGCCACACTCCTGAGCATTCTGCTATTCCTATTGTTGTTGGCGCCGCCACTGTTGCCGTTGGCATTGGCGCTCTCGTATTGATTCTTGAGCATCTGATTCTCGTTGAGGAACTGCTGGAACTGCAGGTCCTCGGCGAGTTTGGCTCGTGCCCTCTCTGCAGCCTGCTGTTGTTGTTGTTCTTGTTGGTCTACATATGTTGTGGTTACTGTGAATGTGATTGGTGTGGAGTCGTGTGGCGATGTGATTGTGGTTGATGTGATGGTCGATGGTTGCTGTTGTTGTTGCTGCTGTTGCTGCTGTTGCGTGCTCGATACAATGATGGAGGCAGGACGCGAGTATCGCTTCTGCATCTCGTTGACCAACTCGGGGGCCTCCTCGATCGTGAGATAGTTGTTGAGTGCCGGACGCATCGCTGGATTGTGATGCTCGGCGAATGGCTCGTTGAAGAAGTACTCGTGGTACTGAATGGGATAGGTGACGATGGCCGGCACGCAGTTGAGTGTGGGGATCAAACAGATGGCAATGTTGGACACGGTCATCTTGTTCTCCTCGGAGCGCTGCAGCAGCTTACTGAGCAGGCCGGTCAGACACTGCATCACCTCAAAGTGCACGGGTGGCAGCTGGTGCACCAGATACCTGATCTTCTCAATGAGCTCCATATCGATCTGCTTCTTCCTACTGCCATCGCTGGCGACAAACAGTCCCGCCACCGTCTTGTTGATCTGATTCGGAACAAACACTGGCAGGTCTCTAAAGAATCGCTTGAGGAGCCCGGCAGCCGTGTAGGGCTCCAGCGACGAGACGTCCACCTCTTCAAAGTTGTCAAACAGACGAACAAACTCGAGAATGGTGACGTCGCGGCCAGGGATTCTGAACAGGCCCTCGGTGGAGAGCGATGTGAGCTCGAGATGCTCGGCCAGCTTCTCGACAATGATTGGCACGTTTGAGCCTTCGTTGCAGGGCACGTCGGCGAGGGGCACGCCAAACACCTTGTGCGAGCTGGGTCGGGAGAAGAAGATCTGAGAGGACGTTGTCGAGTTGACCGTGCTCATTGGCGAGTAGGACTGGGGCGAGTGTCCGCCGGTGCCCACGCCGCGCAGACTGTTCTGGGGCGAGTCTGACGACGCGGATATATCGCTGCCGGCGTACGACTTTGACTTGCGTCTGCTCTTCTTCTCCTTCTCCTTCTTTAGACTGCCGCCATCGCGCGAGCTGTCCCTCGAGCTGCTTGTGTCGCTGTAATCGCTCCTGTCCTTGTCGCCCCTGTCGCCCTTATCCTTCTTGTGAAATATCTGAACAGACTTTCTAAAGATATTCTTCATGGTATGTATGTGGTATGGTGATGTCCACTAGTAATATTGATATATTGTATTACTACACCTTTTATGTGTATTATTATTATCTGTTTAGGTGTTTGTGTGCGAGTAAGTACAAGTGTCAAGAGGTTTGACGAATGTGTGTTTGTCTTTGTTTGGACTTGTGTGTGTGTGTGAGAGGTGTGTGTTTATGGGAAGACCCCAGGGTCATGTGATGCTATGGACAACCTACAATTGTGTAATTAATTATTTGATTATTATATATCTATCTTATCTCTACTAATATTCAAACGTCTGATTGATGAGGGTGTTTTTCATCACACATAGATTTATCAAAAAAAAAAGAGGCGCGATCAACAACAGTTTGGGCTTGAGATCAAACAGTTTATCGTTTCGTTGACTTCCAAAAATGTGTGTGGGGGCTTTTTTGGGTCGATTCATTCAAAAAGTTCGTTGTAACAACAAAATTACTTCAAACAATGAATGATAATAATAATAATAATATAACAATGAAGATTGACAATACCTATAATGGGTAGACAATACAATAATAACTCTAGAAAGTTAAGATATTGATCAAAGTATAGAAAGTTCATTCTCTTTTATAACTTTGACATCAACAACGTTTTGGACAAACAAACAAACCAAAAAAGATTCGTTGTAGGATGTTTGTGTTTCGTGTTGATCTGGGGGCTAACCTCGGCTTTGATGGTGTGATGAGTAATGGGTAGGCGAACAGAATTTAAATCGACACACGAGTGGTAACACTCTGTTGAAGGAAGGACTTAAGGAAACACGGTCCGAGTCGGATGGACAATCGGAGTTAATGGTCAACAACAACAAACAAACAAAACAACTTAACAACAATGCAACTTGGTCAGGTCACACCTGCTCAACTACACTCCAACCAAACTTAGCCGATTAAGTTAATGAATCGTGATAGGCACTCTCTCTCATTATTGTCATTATGATGATGATGACGTCTGTTTACCCATCCCCGTTCCCAACCCAACAACATCAATTGTGTTTGTCAGTGCGTGTGAGTGAATGAGCGTGCGCGTTTGTTTGTGTTTGAACAAGAAAGGAAGTGGAAGAGGAATAGTCAGATAGTCCGTCATTCATTCAGATCCTTTGGGGCCAAGGTGCATTGGTTAGTTTGGTATATGGGTATGGGCATCATGTTAAGGGTCTCATTATTATAGAAATAACACCTTACATACATATATATATATATATACATATAAACATAAATATAGACATTGAACAATGTTCATTCATTGGGCATGTTATTTAGGTTTGATCGATGAGGACAAAAGTAAGTCTTTCAGTTCGTCAGAATGAACAAAACAGACATTGACAACAACAACAACAACAGATACAGGCTTATTGAATGAGTTTCCACAGTTTGTAAAGAAGTCATTGGTGTCCAATGTTGTGTTGTTCTTGTTGGATGAAGCATCGGCACCGATACACAAGTATATACCTACTCGAGTACATATGACTTGGGTGATGGACTTGGTGGAACAGGGTTTCTTGCTGCCAATGACCGAGTCACAATCGATTTTGGCATGTGTCGAGCTGTATCGACGCTGGCTGTTCGATGCCAAGTGGCGTCCACCACCCCTGGACAAGGACGACGAGGATGCCTTCAAGCTGCGGATCATGGAGCAGCTCACACTGGTGTTTCAACCACGCAACCTGCCGTCCAAGGAGGCGGTGGACATGCACATTGTGCTGTGCCAGAAGGTGCTACACGTGTTCCACGACATCAACAAGCATTATAGTCATCAGTTCTCTGACGAGCTGTTTGAGCACTGGATTAAACTGCTGATCGCCGTGGCCGACTGTCTACTGTGCGCCAACTCAATCGCCCATGAGTCATTTGTTCGCGCGCTCAGCACACAGTTGATCAAGGTGCTGTTCGAAGTGCTGATACACTCGCGAACCAAGAACAACACGCTCTGGATCAAGTTGAATGAGCTGGCAAAGGGCTGGCTTCATCACACAGCCTCAATCAATCAGTGGAACGACATATGTCTGGCTCTCACTCAACCCCTGATCAACACATACTTTAGCAACAACGGCGCGACGTCAGGTCGTCTGATCCCGGTCAGCCTGGAGGACGGCGCTCACACGATAACCGTGGAGATCAGTCGCGACTACTTGCTGTTCCTCTGGGGAATGATGACCAACATCATTGGCAACCCCAACGCCATCAAGAACCCAGCCGGTTTCTCATCGGCCATGATAGGCATGCAACAACAGATTGGCTTGTTCCTCAAGGCCACCAACGATGGCAACTCCATCCTCACATTATTCGGACAGTACCTGTTCGAGGCCGTCAAGCCTGTACGTGCTGGCTTTGAAGAGGGTGCGTCATTCGCCGTCGAGACACTGTGCACAATCTTCCAGACATGCTCTCCAACCAACACATTCGAATCACTATACGTTGCCAGCTACTACTCGAGCCTTTGCTCGGCGCTGTGGAGCGAGGGCAGGGTCTTGCACTCGGCGATCATTCACTCACAGTTCTTGCTCAACTCCAACATGCCAGGCTGCAGGATTCTCGTCCCTTCATTCGTTCGTGCTCTTAGTCGCGTTCTCACCACATCCAAGACCAACAGCAATGAGTCGTTGCGCAATGCATCTGTTCGCCTACTGGGCCAGATATCGAGTCTGTCCACAGCATTTTCAAGCCTCTCGTTCAAATGTTCAGGATTCATGGAGCAACAGATGATGGATTCATACCCCGCACTGCCAGTGGATGTGGCCGAGCGTCTGGACATTGGTCAGCCATTGCTCAACACATACTCTGACCTCAAGTGCCATGTGGCACACCTCGTGCTACATGCCCTCAACACTGAGATGGTGCCTGGCAATCTGACCACGTTGATGTGGTACGTGTTGCAGTTCCAACTAGAGCATCCAAATGATGTCGCCGTAGACAACTTTATCGTCATTGCCACCAACATACTCTTGAAGAAGACGGTCGCTATCATTCCAGCAGGCCCTAGCGCAGGCTATCAGTGGACGGGTGAGGTTGCCGTACACGCCCTACAGATCCTGTCCGAGATGGCAGACCATCACACTTCCATCCCGCGATTCAGTCAACTGGCTCATAGTGTCGTCAAGAAGCTCACCAGATACATCCACGCACGATGCCAGGATTTGTCAATGTCGTCGGACACTGAGGAGATGGTGGCCACTGCCCTGTCCACCGTTGCCCATTGGGCGATCGTTGACGGCTGGCTACTGGACAACAATTGTAAATATGACACTAGTACCCTATACGAGTTGATTGGAGCCATCTGTTCAGCATTGGGCGATCGATCATCGAGACTCGATTCACTTCCCATCACTTCGTCGACAAGCGCACAAAAGTCCTTAACCGTGCCATCATCGTCTTTGTCACGACCGACCACACCCCCGCCACAACCAAACATACCTCAGAGGATCAAGGAGATGGCGCAACACACCTTGGACATCATTTTGAACAGGACGTGCCAGTTCCCCAACGCCTACAACTCGGGTGTGCGCGGACTCACTTCATCGCAGTGGACCGAGACAGAGGTGATTGCCTCCCTTCGCAGCCAGGCCAAGAAGAGAGGATACGACAAATTCCCCGCCGAACAGTGCGTGAGAGTGTTTGCATTGGGAGAGTCTATCATGTTGACCCTGATCGACCAGCCCTTTGGCGACGATGGCCCGTTCGTCACGGTAGTCCTTCGTGACTGCACTGGTCGCTACGTGATGAACACTTCGTCAGCATTTGTTCCATTTACGCCCCGTCTCGATAGTTTGGAGACCATATCTACTGAGGGCGAGATACTCATCACGGGCGCAACGATGGTGCCGGCAACGATGCCGCCACCACTCGACCTGAGCAAGTCCGTACTTGTCAAGACTGCCAGCGAGCTGTACGACCTCACTGGCGAGGAGTATACGGCACTCAACGACCACCTGTCCAAATCGATCAACTTTGAGTTCAAACAACAGGATGATGAGCTGCTCAAGAATGAAGAGAGAATCCTAAAGCAATCGATCTATGGCTACAACTGCGACACTACAGTCCGTCCACCCGCCCCTCCAAGCACGCTCTACCAATCACAGAACAAGTTCATTCTCTCGCGTACCATGCTGTCGCACCTTGGTCTTTTGTCGTCCGATGCCAAGAGTCGGCTGAGTATCATGGACAGCTCTGCACAGATGTTCCAGGCACTGGACACACTTGACCAAGCTTCCGAACGAGCTCAGATTAGGATTGGCGTTGTATTGATGCAGAGAGATGACACGACAGAAGAGGAGATACTGAGCAATGTAGCATCGCCCAAGACTCATATGGACTTTATGCACATGGTGACATCACTTGGTTGGATGGTCGACCTCGCCACGCATGAGGGCTACATGGGCGGACTTGAAGTCCGTGGCCATCATGGCAGCGTTGCGCCCTACTACGCTAGCAGTCTGCAGGAATGCATCTTCCATGTGCCTTCAATCATGCCCAATGCTGGAACGAGTGTCGAGCATAAGAAACGACTGATGAGTCAGAACAATGTTGTTATCATTTGGTACACGGGAACGATGGAGCAGTACGAGGCCGGTGTGCTCAGTGGTCACTGCATGGCAAATCGTGTTCAGATCGTCGTAACACAGACACCACAACATCAGAATCTATATCGTGTGCGACTGTTCAAGGGTGCGCACACCAAGGTCAACCTGGGCTTGAGCCACGACATTGTCACGAGCAAGCAATCACTCGCCACAATACTGCGGTCGCTATCCTTCCAGGCCTTCCTCCAGATCAACACACCGTACGAGCATCCATTCATTCAAAGGAAGAAGCTGATACAGGAGATTGCTCAATCATTCATGAGGGAGAACATGGCACAGCACCAGACCTTTGGCTACATGTTCCAGCCACTCGATGAGTACCAACTACACAAGACACCAATGCCAGTGACACCGGGCATTGAAACCCTTCTCTCCAACATCGAGCAGCCCATAACGTATGAGTTCAAGCAGGCCAAGGTCACAACACACAAGCGACAAGGTTCGACACAGGGTGCGTCCCCACCAGCAGGATGGGTAGTGTCGTCAAGTAGTCATCGAGCATCACAGAATCCAAAGCCAATCATTCAAACATCGCCGATGACTTCATCACCTCCACCAAGGACCATGCCAACATCGACTACAACGTCATCCCCTCCCCCAAGGACCATGCCAACATCCAACACCTCATCACCTTCACAACCAATTTCACCAACGTCAGGTCCAGTGCACAGGGCTTCCTTTACAGTGCCATCACAGGGAATACCTAGGTCTACAATGCCCACACCTATATCTTCGCCATCATCACAACCTACTACCCCTACAACTACTACTTTTAAGAGCTCAAATCCGCCACCGCAGCCATCCAGTGCTCCAGTGCTCAAATCGTGGAGTGGCGTTCAGCCGTCCACCACCTCTGTTACAGCTCCAATACAACCATCCAGTAGCACAGCCAAGCCACCATCATCCAGCAGCAGCAGCAGCAGTAGCAGTAGTAGTGGAGCCAAGCCACCAACCACTGGTATCCAAACAGCCAGGAATTTCTTTACCAAGCGGTGAGTAGCCGCTTGTGTCCACTAGTCCACAATCCACAATCCACAATCCACATTCCTCAATCCAAATTATCCAATAAATGATTACGATGATGATGATGATTGATCGATCACATTCACATGATTTATCGTTCGTTGATTCAACAATAACAACTGTTAGAGGAACTGTCTGTTCTTTGTTGAGTTCATGTATGGTCTGTAGACCCATTCGATATCCGCCTCATCCTGATCGACTGTGCCCAACTGAATCTTGTACAGCTTTAGCTCGAATCTTGGTCCAACCTCCTTTAGCAGTATATTCTTATGTCCATCCTTCTCGTATAGATGATGTCTATATGTGTATCACGAGTTAGTTGGTCATGCATTCCTCCTCATTCATTTGCCTTGCTCATGCTTGCTTACCTGAATGATATAAAATCAGAGTTGTTTGAAAAGGTTACGATTCTCCTGCTGTCATCCTTGGGTACAGGGAACAAATGCTTTAAAATGGTCTCGGTCTAGAGGTAGTGAACAAGTTAGTTAGTGCGTCGTTCGAGGAGGAGGGAGTAGCAACACCATCCATGTATCACTTACTCTTTCACCAAGAGGTGTTGTGAAGTTGTTGAATATAAGATGTGGATAGGCTAGTGATGCTGGAGGTGAGTCTTGAATATCATGAATCATTACACAGTTCTGTATCTCAAAGTATGCTGTAGGTCCATAAGGCATATGTGATATGACCAGTCCAACTATATAAGTGATTGATTGATTGAATGAATGAGTAAGTGAGCGAGAGAGAGACACTGTCGTTCAACGAACAAACATACCTGGTTCACCTCTGTGTTCATGTGCAATGACTAGATCTGTGACGTTGTTGGCGCGACAGGCCTCGACCATCTCGCGCATGACGTGGGCACCTCTGTTCATCTTTTGTGCGTTGGGGAAGAGCATGCGAAGCTCCTTGGAGAATTGAACGAGACGAGATGATGGGTCGCGACTAGTCGTGATGAACACTTTGGGATCGTCGATGCCAGCACGTGCATACTCATCGTCGATATTGACCTTCTTGTCGTTTGAGAAGTCGCCATCGACCTCCAACTCCTGTCTCTTATTAAACTCAAAGTCGATCAACTCTGAAGGTATTGGTTTACCCTCATTCAATGCTTTCTTTATCTTTCTCTTCTTCTCATAGTTGTCCTTCTCTTTGCCCTCCAAGTTCTTTCTATAAAGATATTCTTGTCTTAATCTTGTATTTCTTCTTATCATTCTCTATATCCCTATATATATATTATATATGTTATTATCTGTTGTTGATTAAGTAAGTAATAAATTAAATAATAATAATAGATGTTTGAAAAATGGGTGATCAGCCAAAAGACGAACGAATGCCAAAATGTGGTGAAATCAGAAGTTCGTCTTTATAGATACAAGAAATCTTGGAGCATTCTATGAAGGGAAAAAATCAGGACATAAATAAATATCCTTTCTTTACATTAATATACATCCGTCTCTTCATTTATTCATCAATCAATCAATCAATCAATAACCAATCATATGATAAATAATACAATGAAGAATTTATTTATTTTACTTATAGTATTAGGTATTCTTTTTAATTCTATATATGCAAATAGGTATTCTCAAGATTCCTATGCTTTTGGGTAATTATATATTTATTATTCTTTATTTTATAATATAATTAACTGATTTATTCTTTTACTTTATTTTATAATATAGGGATGCTGATAATGATAGATATCTAGATCCTGTAGTAAATCCAGGTCCCCAATTTATGACAAATCATAAGTCCAATCTTATAAATCAATTCAACAGAGACAACAATATCAACCCAGATGGAGAAAGAACCTATTCAAATCCACCACCCAAAACTAATACCAAACATAAATCCCATCATACATATCAATTCAACAAAGACAACAACTTCAACCATGAAAGAGAATAAAGATGGATTAGTAGGTGATTCAGGGAGAGATATCCAGAATGGAGTAATGATAATTATCTCTATTCAATCATATTAAAGAATTGAGAGACAATAAAATGATTATGAAAATGTGATCACATTTAATCATTCATTCAATTGATATCAATCTACAATAACTCGAGGATGTCTACCTTGATAATTGCCTCTTGAGACTGGTAGCTCCTTCCATTAATGATGATGATGATGATAATAATGATTGTGTGGGTAGGGGCGTGGAAAGATACTCAACAATCATATCAAATCCATTGTACTTTGCAATGGAGATGGCTTGGGGGATGTGTCCCTCAGTTCTATTCTCTCTGAGGAACTTGACAACTTCTAAACGTCCTTTCTGCGCCGCATTTTCAATGGCAAGCTGGCTGCACTCCTTCCCTCTTGAATGAAGTATCTTGACAATGTCCAAATGTCCATTCTTTGCAGCCTTGTCCATGGCCTTCACAGTGCATCCCTCTGTTCGATTGTCCAACAGAAACATAACAATGTCAATCCAGCCATACCGCGCTGCATTGTTCAAGGCATACACACTGCATCCTTCAGTCCTGTTGTAATGAAGGAATCGAACAACATCCAAATGACCATACATGGCAGCATAGTCCATGGCATCATGGGTACATCCTTCAGTCCTATGTTCATGAAGGTATCGAACAATGTCCAGATGGCCATTGAGAGCAGCAAAATCCATGGCATCATCAGTGCAGCCCTCGGTCCTGTGCTCATGCAGGAAGCGAACAATCTCCAAATGTCCTTTCAGTGATGCGTTATATATCGCTTCAAATGTGCAGCCCTCTGTGCGATGATGATGAAGAAAGCGTATCACGCCCAGGTGTCCCTTTCTTGATGCAAACTCCATGGCATCTGACCCGCAACCTTCTGTGCGGTTGTTGTGGAGATAGGTTACGATGTCCAAGTGTCCATTCCTTGCCGCCAAGTCCATTGTATGCGTGTAGCAACCTTCTGTGCGGTTCTCGTGTAGGAATCGAACGATATCCAAATGGCCTTTGATGGATGCCAAGTGCATTGCATCTTGTGAGCAGCCCCCATATTCATTATCGTGGAGGTACTTGACAACTTCGAGATGGCCATTCCTTGCTGCAATATCCATGGTATCATCATTTCTGAACAGAGTCCTGAGTCCCGGCTTGGCATAGCTACCATCATGATGAATGAATCGCAACACATCAACATGTCCTTGTATAGCTGCCTGGTTCAACGCAAGTTTATAGTCCAACTCCTTGTCCGTGACCGTGTTGAGTATATGCTCAACTATTGGGAGGCGGCCATGCGACGCAGCTATGCTCAACGCATAGAGTGTATGACCCTCGGTTCGATGTTGTTGGAGAAAGATGAAGATGTCGAGTGTGGCAGCATGGTCCATCGCATTTGATGATGCCACAACATTGTTATCATGTAGATATCGAACCAAGTCCATCCTGCCTATTGAAGACATTACATCCAATGCATATAATGTCGTCTTTAATCTTTGAAGATCATGTTCGAGTAGGTACTTGATGATATAGTGATGGCCTTGATACATGTTGAAGGGGCCATGTTCAAACTTGACTGGCTCACTGATGTCACTATCACGTACGCCAAAGTATGTGTCGACACATTGAATCCAATGTTCAACAAAGTCTTTCCATTTCCTTGGTTGGTTTATATACTTCTTATTCTTATTCTTCTTCTTCTTATTACTTGATGTTGTTGATGATGTTGATTGATTGAGTGTGTGAATGATGGTCCGCTCCAACATTATCATGTGGATGTCATGGACTTGATTGAATAACAGTTTGGAGATATAACAATTCTTGATCAATCGTCTGAACAATACATCAATATCTTGTTCCATCTTTGATTGATCTAAAATGATAATGATGTTTGGGTTGATGAGAATCAATCTTGGGAGATTTAGAGCTCTCGCTCATCAGACTTTTATTTATTTTTTTCAAAGAATATTGATTAAAGAAATGATTATGGATAGGACTGAGAGGACCATGGATACTGAATGATGGCTGGAAGATCCAGTGTAGAGGAAGTTCTCGGGACATGTTGGAGTGAGGGCATTGTACATTGCACATCGTCCACACCAAACTGGATTTGGTCCGTAGGTAACCATCTTGCACTCGGCATCACTAAACAATGTGGTCATTAGGTCACCCTTCTCTCCCATTATGATATGAGTTGGTGGCCAGGAGTAGGAGACCCATGTTGGTGGTGACGAAGTTACGTTGCCAGAACAAATATTAATGTTTGGTACACAACTTCCAACCTTGAAAGTCGAACAAGACTTATTGCCACATTGATAAAAGTTCTGTACACCACCTGGTTCATTATTACAAGTGGCACAAATAGTAATATAATCATTTGGAATGGTTATACTATCAGCTGATACATTAACAATGGTTACCAATAAGCATGATAAAATTAATAATAAATATTTCATTATTTGATAGAAGATGGGGATTGATTGATTGAATGAATGGATTGAACTGATGAATGGTTGAATGAATGAAGTGTAAGACATGGATGTCAACTCGTTAAATTTGATCATGAGGGAAACATCATCACTCCATCCACAAATAAATTTATTTATAAATGTTCAATCAAAGACCACGTGACTGATCATCCTTCATGATCACCGATTGCGTTCCAGTTGGCACGTTCATTTATGAATCACACTATTGCATTAAACTAACTCTATCAATCGCTTAATATTATCACTTTGGTGATTGAATGAAMCGAATGAATGAATGAATGGATGATTGAATGATTGGTATAAGTGGATGTGATTGATTATGAAGATGGCATCGACCCCCCTCTGTGCCTGCCAAGACCTGATCAGAGGGACGACTGTTGTCTTACAGGTTTGCGGTTTTGGATTGGCTCGTATGGCCTGGTGTCTGGACCAGTGTAGATGGCAGATGGTCGGATCAGCTTGTTGTCTTGACGCTGCTCGATGATGTGCGCAGCCCAGCCTGTCGTTCTCGAGATGACAAACACTGGTGTGAAGAAGAGTGTTGGGATGCCCACCTGCTGGTAGGTCGACGCGGAGTAGAAGTCCAGGTTGGGGAACATCTTCTTCTCGCGCTGCACCACCTGCTCGACGCGCTCCGACACGGCAAACAGCTGGGGGTTGCCGTTTGGTGCCTGGCTAAGTGTCCTCGACACCTCCTTGATGATTGGATTCCTTGGATCTCCATTCCTGTACACTCTATGTCCGAATCCCATAATCAACTCCTTCTTTGACAGCATACCCATGATCTATGTTGGTTGATTGATTGAGTGAGGGATTGAATGAGTGAGTGAGTTGGCCCAAGGTAGGCCAGGCCTTATGCCCCGTCCTTGTCTTGACACTTACTCCAGCCTCCGCCTCGTCTGGCGTTGGGTACTGCTCGAGCAGCTTCATGGCAGCCTCGTTGGCTCCACCGTGTAGGGGTCCGCGTAGGGTACCGATGGCAGTGCAGATGGCAGAGTAAAAGTCGGTGAGGGTAGAGGTAGTAACACGTGCAGCAAAGGAGGATGCAGCCAAATCGTGCTCGGCATAGAGGATGAGGGAGACGTCGACGGCGCGCACATGCAGTGGCGATGGCTCCAAACCATCCTGTCTGAGCAGCTTCAAGAAGTGCTTGGCAGTTGTATCATCTGGTGATGTCACACAGTTGATTCTCTTTCCTCCACAGACCCAATGATGCCAGTACAACAACATCGATCCAAACGATGCGATCAATCTATTTGAGATCTGGTAATGATCATTCGTTGGACTCTCTGGCTCCAAAGTCTATGTTTGATTGATTGATTGATTGAGTGAGCAGATGATGTGATTATTGGGCAGATGATGATGTACATACTCCTAAGATTGAACAACCGGTACGAAGAACATCCATTGGATGTGCATTGGCTGGGATACGCTCCAAACAATCCTTGAGAGCACCTGGGATATCACGCAATGATGCCAATGTTCTGTTGTAGTTGAGCAATTGCTGGTCAGTTGGCAATGATCCATATATCAAGAGGTAGGCTACCTCCTCAAAGTTGGACTTGGCAGCAAGCTCTGTTCAGTGTCATCATCGTTGTCGTCGCAAGTTAGTAAGTAAGTATCATCTTGTCCTTGAATGAGTATGATTGGTACCTTTTATGTCATAGCCTCTGTAGTTTAGTCCAGTGCCCTTGACACCAACTGTGCACACAGCAGACTTGGCAACATAGATGCCAGCTAAACCTTTCGAAAACTCTTGTTCACTCATCTTGTTCTTATCTTATGTATCTCTAACTATACAACTAATAAGATAACACTGTGATTCCTTCCCTTCGTTCGTTTGAGTAAGCAAGTATGTTGTTTGGTGTGTGGACAAGCAATATCTTGTTCAAGTTCAGACTGACTGCTTATTGATTGAATGAATGAAATTGAATGTGTTGAGATAGATACGATAGCAATATAAATGGGATCGCGTGTCCCTAGTTTATCACTGCCACAACACAAAGGTTGGACCCTTTTATTACAAATGGATGGAACCCCACCATCACTTTCCTTTTTCAGAGTTGTGTGATTGTTTGTTTGTAAAAGCACTCACTCTTCATTCAATCAGTCATGGATGATGTTCATCTATTCATTGACTTACTTATATTACTTGTTAGTTAAGTTATATGTATATATTTGTAAACGTTGTGTTATAATCATGTCATTGGAACATTCAAAAGTTCATTCCCACTGGGATGGAACAAAGACAGAATGTGGGACCCAGGTCCCAAACTTGCAGCACATGAACAGACTCACGATCTCGAGATTGACTTGATTGTTTTAACTAATAATAAATCATTGTACATATATTTATTTATTGTTGTAATTAGTTTCATATATTATAACTACTACAATGACATCATCAATTTTCAGATCAGGATTGGTACGATTGTTCTTCTCAGAGTCATCTCGTGATGCTATTCATACACTCAATCTAGCCAAACTCACTGCTGCTCAGAGTAAAGTCAAGGAGAGACTGTACATTCAATTCGTACAACAACAAAATCAGCAACAACATAATCAGTCACAACCAATAACAAATGTATTGGATAACAATAACCCATTCACAAAGCTTCCCAACATTATCAATGTTCAAAGTAACAATGGAGACTGCTCGCCACTGGTCAACCAACATCTACCACGTCTGAAGCAATTGGAGTCACTCATCGACACATATTACAAGATAATGTATAGACTGAACAGTGAATTGGATGTTACAATCGTTCCCCACATGGCCACTCCATCATCTCAACACATTGCTCACATTCACGCCACTCAACCAGTGCTGCCGCCACTGGAGCATCAAGTGGACGCACTGTTTGTCGACGAAGCCGACCGTGCACACCTGTCTGGCCACACCAACCTCGTGGTCTTTGATGACAATGTAGCATACCCTACTGATCAGTATAAGCAATCAGTCTTTGACAAGCATGACGGCAGCAATACCCATGCCTTTGCGCCATTGTTCAAGGGTGTCGTGTTGGGTGGCACGTTCGATCACATGCATCCAGGTCACAAGATACTGTTGACCATGTCTGCACTGCTGTGCAGTGAGTACATGGAGATTGGAGTGACAGACAACAGTATACTCAAGTCCAAGAAGTACTCTGAGCTGATTGCTCCCTTTGACCAACGTACCAACAAGACTTATGAGTTCATCAAACATGTCAATCCTTATGTTGAGTACAATGTATGTTCGATTGACGCTTGCACATGTACATAATTGGCTCATAATACTAATGCTATCGTCATCACTTCACAAAGATGTTGAGACTGTTGGAACCTTATGCCAACACTATGACTAGTTCAAGATTGGAGGTGATTGTTATCTCGCCAGAGACACTCAAGACAGCATTGTTCATCAATGAGAAGAGGAAAGAGAGCAATCTGAAGCCTTTGGAGATATATGCCATCACTTACTTTGATGGAGTGGAGCAGGGTGGCGACTTCAAGCTCAGCTCCACCTACTTGCGAGAGTTGGAATTCAAGAAACTACAAGCCCAAGGCCAGGCCCAGTAATGAACATCATTGCACTTGTGTTTAATCAATCAATCAATCAATCATCCAATCACTTTGATATCACTCCAGTCTTGATCCTTGGGCAATAAGTATACTTTGTTGGAATCGACAAAGATGGTGACTATCTTTCTGAATGATGTCCTGGACATGCCCTCTCTGAGGTCGTCCATCAGTCCATGTACATGATTGAACATCCTAAAGTCTGCATCACTCTTGAATGTGGCCTTCAAAGTAAGGTTGCGATACTGGAATGAATCGATCTCATACAAGTCAATCGACTTGGCCGCGTCAACCTGTTTCTTCAAGTACGCCACATACTTGTCCTTTTGTCGTTGATGGTTTGGTGTCAGTCGTTCAATCAATCGATGATCATTCAAACATACTCTTTCAAGATAGGTAAAGTCGACTTGAGTGTAGTCCATGGTGACATTGTTGTAGTCCATCTTCTTGAGGAATCGTTCATAGATGTCGGTGGCACTGGTGCCATTCATTCCAATGTTTCTGACTCTTGGTAGCTCGGGCTGTATGCAATGGCGTCCCTTTACAACACTCTGCTGTCGAAGGAAGTCATCCCAATTGTTGGCTGGCCACACTGGCTCCAACTCATTCCAGAAGTTCCTTGTGAGCATCCAGCCAAGACCCGGGAAGAAGTCTGTTCGCTGGAAAGTGCGTCGCGATGCCTCTTGATCAGGGTTCATGTACTCCGGCACACCATTATCATTCCATGCACTTATACAATATAATGAAGGATCGTTCCGCAGCAATGGATACATTGCATCAAAGTATTGAAAGAAGTCAGGTGACACATCCAAGTCATCCTCCAGCACAATCGCCGCCTGGAATGACATCCTAAACACCTGTGACAATGCCCAATGATAATGAGTAGCAATGGCCTCATATGAAGGCATGGATGTTCTGTTCTGATGCTGTTGATTGGTCAATAATTGAATGAATGAGCTATGATATCTTGGTCTCTCTGGACATACCCTTAGCAAGATGATATCATCCTTGTATACTGTGTTGAGTAAGTTGGTTGTTGGTTCATCATCACAATCTTGTGATACTATTATTGGATGTCTATCCTTATCCCTTGGAATACTTCATTGGCAACATGGATGTTAGTTATGATTATGTTTGATCGCGACACTCAATGGATGGATACTCACGACAATATAGTACGCAAACATTGGTCCAAGTAGAAGGCCCTATTGCATGTGAATATGAGTAATGGTACAACATCTTGTTGTTGTAAAGGCTGTTGAAGTTGATGTTTATATTGATCATTCTGTTGTAGAAGTTGTTGAAGTTGTAGTTGTAGTTGTTGAGCTTCATTTTGAAGTTGTTTGTACTCTTTGACGTGAAGTGTTAGGTCTTGTTCAGACTTGTGTAACTTTAGTTGTAGTTGTAAGTTATGTTTAACATGTTGTTGATATGATTCGTTCAATATATTGACAGCATCCTCCAATACTCTAAGTTTATCCTTTGAATCTGATTGTAATTCAACTACATGTTTGTTGATTGTATGAAGATCGTTCTTCATTGAGTTTCCAACCAATCCAGTCTTTAACAATTCATCATGTAATGCTTTGTTCTCCTTTAGCATACTATCATATATATTGGCAACGAATGATACTGCCACGAATACTACTATTAACAATGATACACATAGTAATAGCCACCATGGTCTAGGATTATTCATACTATTATTTCCAAGTCTTAGATTATTAATTACCATGGTAATTTGTTATTATTATATATTACAAGATAAGTTGATGGAATGAGAGTGGACCTCATCATACCTCTGTTAAACATGTTATAACATGTTGATTGATTGATTGATTGTCAGTCAGATTGGATCGGTTTAACTCCTTTGTGTGTGTGTGTGTGTGTTTGTTCATGAAGCGACACGACATCTAAACCTGAAGTCCAAAGAAGTTAGCTAATTAGGTCAATCAAAGTCTTGATAGATAGTGAAGACAAAAGGCTCAATCATTTGTTAAGTTGACTTGTTCATATATATATACACACACAATGTATACTTAGTTGTTGTATCTACATCTTTACACAATATCAAAATGTCGAAGCAACTGGAGTCAAAGGGGCGACCCCTTTCTTTCAAGATGACCCCACGAACCAGGGACCAACTCCACACACACGAGTCCAAACACCGAAGTGTAATAAACACAAGGAAGTGGTTTGTTGAACATCATTATCATCCAAAACATAACAAGTAATAATGAATGTAAATAGTAATAATAATAGTAATAACAACAATGTTATACCTATCGTTGATGGTAAACTATGGAGACAGGTAAGTAATTATTAATCAATTGATTGAAACGCAATGAATTGGTTTATTAACAAGTCCATATATAGATATCAATCGATAGTTTGACATCGTCACTAAGTAGATTGAATACAAGTCGTATTAGTTTACCGAATGAGGATGATGATGAAGTGGATGCTCTTGAGGATCATGAGAGTTTCGATGACACTTATAGCGAGTACTATGATGAGATCGAAGGCGCAAGGCCAATCGATTCAACTGGTCAACAACAACAACAACAAACATCATCATTCCCAAAGTTCATTATATTTGAACCTTATGATGATGTATCATCAACATCAACATCATCCGAACAGCAACAACAACAACAACAACAACAACATCAGGACTTCACATCACCTTCACACAAAAGAGTTATAACTAGACCAATACCAACTGGATTCCAATCGAATGAAGAAAGACTGCGATTCAAGTCAATGGTTAGGGAGGAGTTGACATGTCTGGAACAAAAGGCAACGGCAATCTCTGGCGATCAGGAGATTTATGGCTTTTGCGAGTGCTCGTTGCTGTCTAATCACATGACCACTGGCAACATGATAATCACCTCGCAGGAGCTGTGCTTCATGCCCAAGGAACAATCACACACTGGCTACGCGATGGAGAACTATCTTAATATGAAGGGCGACTTCTTTTGGCGCAAGCACTGGTTCGTGCTCAATCACGACTCGCTGTCATGGTACCGCACGTCCGACGCGAAGGAGACCTACTATCCCAACGGCGTCATACCTTTGCGCAACATCACCTCTATTCATAAGCTGCCACAAACTGCCTCGCGCCCCTTCTGTCTGGAGATTGGCACTGACTCGCAGATCTACGTTCTCGAAGCCGACTCGGAGGTCCAGGTCGACCTGTGGTTCAACGAGATTGGACGCATGCAAAAGAACCTCACACTAATCATCTCCATGGCGGACATTGTCAATATTGAGATGGATGTCGAGGCCGCCATGTTCTATGACTCGATCTACATCACAACCAAGCGTGGCGAGAACTTCATCATCACGCCCGTCTCCAACCCAGAAGAGGTCTTCAACCTGTTGCAATACATCTGGAGTCCAACCTTGACCTCACATCACAGCGACAGTCTATCCTCATCCTTCAAGCTACAGACAATCGAGTTCCAAAAGATATTCAGATTGAACAATCAACGTGTTCACATCATTGCACGTATGTTTGATTGATTGATTGAATGAGCGGATGAATGAGCCACTAACACTTCCCCATCCAATCCATCAGACAAGACATGCCTGTTGTTCAATGATGACCTGTCCTATGAGGGCAATATATATCTTACGGATGATGGACTTTACTTTAGCTCACAGGGTGGCGAGGATTCGGTTGTGTTGATCATCCCTGCGACGGATATCACCTCGATATCAATTGATCCACGCGAGGCTGACTCACCAGAAGCCATCAAGGTGATCACAAAGGACTACGAGGTGTTCAACTTTGACCTGATCGAGGACCACGAACGATTCTACGACAACACCATCGAAGCATTCACCAAGATCAATCAATCAATCGCACACAGCAAGCATGGACTGGCTTCACCAACAGAGTCCGCGCCAGTTGAGTCCGCGAAGAAGGTTGGACGTTGGCGTACATTGACCAGTTTCATCCCCGTCATCCCCAAGTCATTGCCACTTCCAATCTTTAGATCAAGGTCCAACAGCAACTTGCTTTCGCCACACACTACTACGCCTCAGAGTGGCAGCACGAGCACATCGCCATTGATGGCAAGTGCGCCATCTCCATCGCTGTCATCCTCCGAGGCCGACAAGACAATACTAATTCAAAAGCAGTTGCAACCCAACCTCATCTCCAAGCTTCACAACGACTTCCCCTCGCTGCCACTCAACGAGAAGATAGTCAGTCATCAATCCTGCACATTATACTACTCCTCCACCAACACCTTTGTCGAAGGTCACATCTTTGTCACCAAGTCCTACATTGCATTCTCACCAAACAACAACTACAATCAAGACACAACTAGTGGAGATAAGGATGGATCCAAATCCAAGCATATGAAGGCTTTGATACCATTTGAAGATGTGGTCAGCGTGAAGAAGGAGCGATCAGTGGTCTTCTATCATTGTATCAAGGTGATCACCAGCGATCACAAGTGGATCTTTGGTTCCATCCAGAACTTCTATGGCCTCTACCAACTGTTGGTGGACACTCACAACAATGTCAGTGCCAACAAAGAGGAAGGTATATTCACGCCATCCGAGGCAGTCAAGATCAAGCATCAACTAGGCCTACCAACTGATGAACCACTGATCACATGTATGTACACTCGCTCGTCTCTCACATCATGTGTGATCACAATCACTCACTCATTCAATCCAATCACTTGATCAATCATAGGGTACAACTGTACAAACTTTAGAGGAGCACAACTCAAATATGGAGTGTTGTACATTACAAAGCACTTTGTATGCTTTAGATCAAAGTTTGGTATTCAACGCAGGACTATTGTTATTCCGTTTAACAGTGTCACTCAGATACAGAGACACTCGACATTGATCCCCAATGCACTCAAGATCACTACACATGAGCAAGACATTGTCTTCTCGTCATTCTTGCATCGTGGACAGGTCTACAATCTGTTACTTGATCAATGGAAGAAGAATAAGGCGGTGCATGCGACAGCCCCCGCCACCTCACAATTGCGCACAGCCGTGTCTGGAAGCAATGAGTTGCCAATGGCGGCTCCACTGACCCCGCAGATACCCTCACCCGAGACCATCACTCCAATACCGACAAGGTTCATGAGGATCACCATCTTGACGATTGGATCGCGTGGAGACATCCAACCATATCTTGCATTGGCCAAGGCGATGAAGACGTTTGGACATCAAGTGACACTGGCCTCACACGAGCTATATCGCGACCTCGTAACAAAAGACTTTGGCCTCAACTTCCGTCCATTGAGTGGCGATCCCAAGGAGTTGATGGACCTGTGCGTGCGCAACGGTATCTTCACTCCCAAGTTCATCAAGGAGGCGCTGTCGAGGTTCAGACAATTCATTGACGACCTGCTCAGGAGCTGCACAGAGGCTAGTCATGACGCAGAGGCACTGATCGCCACGCCAGGATGCTTTGCTGGTCCACACATTGCCCAGGCGCTGCAAATACCCTTCTTCCACTCATTCACGATGCCATTCCACAGGACCAGGATGTACCCTAATCCTTTCGCTCCATTTGCCTCTTCACAACTTGGTGGGGTGTTCAACCTTGCCACGCACATAATGATGGAGAAGATTCTCTGGCAGCCAGTGAGTGGACAGATCAACCAGTGGCGTACAGAGGTTCTCAAGCTACCTGCATGGAACTCCTCGGTGGCCATCACCGAGACCTACAGGATACCCTACCTCTATTGCTACAGCAAGCATCTGGTGCCCAAGCCAATTGATTGGGGCGGAGAGGTCTCTTTGACAGGCTACTGGTTCCTGCCAGAGACCAACGACAAGGCCCCACCCGAGACACTGGTCACATTCCTGGACCAAGGCTCACCACCAATCTACATTGGATTCGGTAGTATCGTCATTGAGGACCCTGATGCCATGTCATTGATCATCGCAGAGGCAGTCAAATTGGTTGGACGCCGAGCAATCATCTCACAGGGCTGGGGTGGTCTCAAGCTATCTGGTGACAAGTACCAAGACATCTACCTGCTCGACCAGCCAGTGTCCCACTCATGGCTATTTGAAAAGGTGTCGATGGTGGTCCACCATGGTGGCGCAGGTACCACCGCCCAAGGCATACTCAGTGGCAAGCCAACACTGATCGTTCCATTCTTTGGCGACCAGTTCTTCTGGGGCGAGCGCATTCAAGAGGTTGGCATTGGCAAGGCGCTGTCGAGCAAGGAGCTCTCTGCCAAGTCGATGTCTAACGCCATCCTATCAGTGATCGACGATACAGACGTGGTATCACGCGTCAAACTACTATCAACCAAACTGCGCGATGAGAATGGACTGAAGAATGCACTGGACTCATTCCATCGATATGTCGGAGCGTCCTACATCCCTCCCACCAAGATCCCGATTGGATCGGTGTCCAACTGCGCCAACTGCAAGCAGACGTTTGGTCTGCTCAACCAGATGGTGTCACCTCTTCTCCAGACCAGGTTCAACTGCTCCAACTGCGGCAAGGTGTTCTGTGAGAAGTGTGCCAGCAACAAAGTGCCCCTTCCCAAATTCAGAATGAACAGTCCGACCAGAGTGTGTGATCCATGTCTCCAGTCCTTGAACGTCGCGCAAGGCATCAGTCCACATCGCCAAAGCATCGATCACAGTCTGCCTGTGATTGTTGGACAACACCAATGAATAACTACACAATGTAACTAATTATCCAACCCCCTATAACTTCACTTCTATTCACCAAACCTCGTGAGGCCTCACAATTATAAATCCAATCGTCATTATGATGATGATGTCACACAAACTGACACACAAGTAACCTTCCGATTCAATTTGGATTGACACCCTTTACAAGTTTGGAAAGTTCCAATTGTGTTGTTGGAGGAGGCACAGTTGGAACCAGGGATCACTGGAATTTGAACCGGAAGTGTGTGTACGTGGCTACTAAATCACGGAAGAGTAGATTGAATTTTCGATCCAGCCGGCAACAAATAGCGTGGGCAAGTGGGGGTTGGATGGACGAATTATGTACATATCATGGATGTCCTACTTCTGGATCTTATTGATCAAACCCCGTCAATAATATTTTAGTTGATCGTTGCATTGGTGCATGCCATGACCATTCGATCATCTCTGATAACTTGATAAGTTCCGTTCTATCTATCTCTCACTTCACCAACTAAGCTCTTCGGTTATTTAGATGATAAGTGAGGACTCTCCATCCATCGGCATTCCATTTGACGTGTCACCAAATGCCGTCTTCGGGGGCCACTGGCCCAGATATTTTCATCCATCCCCCACCTAACACACATCTTCTTTGCAAGTTGTCTAGAAATGATGACATGTGCACTCTTCATGGGGCTTCTCCGTGATCACCTTCACCGTTTTTTGATAAATCGAACTTTTTTGTTTGTTTTTTCAACTATTTTGTTTTCATTGACCTCCCCACTTCATGATTTAATCTGAGATTCGCATGTAGATAGACACGGAACGAAAGGCAGGTAGTTTGATTTTGATTGCAATTGCAGTCTCTAGGACTACACCCTGTTGTATCCACGAGCCCCACCCTTACAGCGAAGCACATGAATTTACCACCAACCGTCGACTAACTAAAAATACTGTATGGATGTTAGCCCAAGGATAGTGAGCATGGAGGGTAGAACAAGGCCCATTGATATTTAATTATTTATTTATTATTTAGTTATGGTGAATGTGTGTGCATATAATTTAGAAGGGAATAATGTCAGTGGATCATAATTTGGATTTGGATTTGAAAGGCCACGCATTCTTAAATGAGGCTGATGTTGACATCAATTGATCAATAGAGCGGTGATCGATTTGATTGAGTGTGTATGGTGGTGGTGCACCAAGATAGAGAGTGATTATGATCCGTTGCTTTGGTAGACTCCTGTCATCAAACTTATCTTGTCAACTTCCTCCCCTCCCCTTAGTTACATTTCGTACTGTCCTCCATCTGAATGACCGCCTGTCTACCTTGCGCAACACCTAGTCCGAGAATTCATTATTCTTCTTGACGCCTCCTACCTCTGAAGATATTATTATTATTATTACTAATTATTATTTGTTTATTAGTTGTATGTGTATTTGTGTATAACAATCATTATTATTATTTGTATCATATATATTATAACATTAATTAATTAATTAAATTAATTAATTACTTATATTATTCACATTTATACACAACAAACAAACAAACAAACAAACAATTTAAAACAATGGCGATCCATAGGACAATCCTATGGCTCAGTTGTATTACTATTTTATTAGCCCTTGTTACAATTCCAGATGTGGCCGACGGTATGTATATTACATGTTAATGATCATTCATTCATTGATTTGTGATGATCACAATCAGGACCACACACACTAACACACACACTCAATCAATCAATCAATCAATCAAATAATCAATCAAACACACACACACAATATTATTTAAATGATAATTAGCTACACATTTTAGATATGGACAACTCACTTGGAAGCGTACTCCAAATTGGAAGTATATCCAGTTCTCTCTGAAGGCTGCCTTCAGAAACAGTTACTTCACTCAGGTTGAGGGTCTCAACTTGCAGGTCGGAAGCACATTCAACTATGGTGATGTCACCGTCGAATGGTTCCCATACTGGTTCGACGACACCTTCTCCACCAAGTTCTTGGTGAACCATGTTGACCCAATTGCCGACATTGTCACCGCCGAGTTCACCTTCACCGCCTACTCTGGTTCATATGGCCACGAGAACTTCTACGCCTACTATGAGAACGGAAACAGACTTACCGAGCTCAACAACAATGCCAACCGTATGTATTATATATTATTATTTGCCATTAATACTCTTATTAATTAATTAATCAATCAATCAAACTAACAATATAGAACCATTCTACATTGAGGCTTGGTGTGAGATGGAGAACGGACATTGGGATGATAGTGTCTTAAACTCATCGCCAGTCTCCAGTATGATGGCCGTTATCGATGCCTACATCGGCCAGACCAACACCTGGACCATCCCAGTCATTGATGTTCAGACCACCTCTTTCACCTTCTCCCTGTCCTCTGGATTGCCCCAGCAACCCCCAGGACTGTCCGTCAACGCCAACACTGGTGTCTGCTCGTACACCCCAACTCAGCTTGGTCTCTGGTCCGCCCAGATCAAGATTTCCAAGAGCAGCCCTACCGGCTCGACCATTGTCGTAGACTTCCTTATTAGAGTGTCCAACAAGCCACCCCCCACATCCACTCCACCAATCCTGATTGAGCCAACGCCCGACGCAGGCACTACCCTCACGCTCCCAGCCAACAGTCCAATCCCAGCCGGCTGGAACATTATCAGAGGAACCACCCCCCGTGCGTCCACCACCGTTACCATCGCCATCGGTGAGGTGCCCTACGGAATGAAGGTTCTGCCACAGACCAACAATGGAGGCACTGGAGATGTCGTCCTCCAATGGACTCCCACCACTGCCGACATTGGTGTCTACATCATCAACATTGGTCTGTCCGACTCGAACGGCGTCAAGATGACTGAGGGTGGCGGTGTCCGCTACTTCTACATCAAGGTCATCATGCCAACCTGTACCCCAGGCCCATGCCCATGCAAGGTCGGCTGGAACGGTACCAACTGTCAGGAGTGCGCCAAGGGTTACTACGGTCCAAACTGTATCAAGGACCCACCCTGTGACCATGGCACCATCAACAGCGGTCTCAACGGAGACGGCACTTGCATTTGTGACCCAGGCTGGTACGGACAGTTCTGTAACAGCAGCTATGTCCAGCGTTGTGATCCAAACAAGGCCAGTTTCACCATCACTGAGAGCCGCGGCACCTCCAACGTGCAGCCAAGCGCAGTCCAGATCTACCTGTCTCAGAACTCTGTCACCCCATACGCCCTTACCTCCACCATCGCCTACCCACAAACTCTCGGTCTCGACGCCTTCATTGTGCTCGATCTGTCTGCCCCCGCCAATCTTACCCAGTACCCCCAGTTCAAGGCCACTTACACCTCGTTCCCATCTGTCTTAGTACCAACCTACCGCTCCAAGGTCAACTACGGATTTGGTTACTTCTCCGACTCTGCCAGCCAGGCCAACACCTTCCAGCTGATGTCCACCATCAAGGCTTCCATCGCCACCGAGGTCGCCACTATCCCATTGACAACCGGCACACCACAGGTCAACATCCAGTACCAAGCCCTCATCAGTGCAATCCCAACCATCACCTGGACTCCAGGCTCAATCCGTTCAATCATCCTTGTTACTGACAATGATCTCGTTCCAGACCCCACCATCCGTGACAACCTCATCAAGTTGCTCGCTCAGTACAACGTCCTGCTCGGTGTCTTCTGTGCCAACGATTATAAATCAGTCGCATCCTACTCGTGGATCACACCATCCATCGGAACCAAGTGGGCTTGGACCCCAACCGGTGATCCATGGTACACCCAGCTTGCCAAGAATGTCGTCGGACCATTGGCCAACAACATGCAGTTCGTCGTCCAGGACCCTGGTTTTGTCTCTGGATACACCAACCCATCAACCGGAGTCTACGTCACCTCTTTCATCTACAACAGCTCTGTCACCGCCATCAACCCAGTTGTTACCCTCCGTGTCCCAGGTTACGGCAAGGAGACTGTCCAGGTTCAGACCAACCACGCCCCAGCCACCTTCAACACTGCCTTCACCATGGCCGAGGTTGCCACCGCCGCCGTCACCACCAGCTTCCCAGTTCCAGGCAGCGACATTGACAACAACGTGCTCACTGTGACCTTCTCCCACTTGCCCGCCACCGGCACCGTCAAGCTCAACGGCACCAACGTCGCCACTGGCACCGTCTACAACCTCGCCGGCAGCCAGTTCACTTTCGTCCAGCTGCCATACAAGTTTGGTGTTGACTTCCTCAACTACACTGTCAACGACGGTTGTCTCCCAGCCAACGGCGCAGTCACCTTCACCGTGACCAAGGTCAGCTTCCCACCAACCTGCAACAACGACGCTCTCACCACCGATCAGTTCACCAACAAGGCATTCGTACCCAAGGGTTCCGACCCCAACGGAGATGCCCTCGTTGTCTCGTTCAGCTCGCTTGCCACCCTCGGTGGATTCGGCCAAATCCTGTACAACGGTGCTCCAGTCTCTGCCAACACCCAGTACAGCCAGTCCGGTTCGTTCGAGTTTGACCCATCAGCCTCTGCTGCCTCTGGTACAGTGTCGATCCCCGTGATCTTCATCACTGGCGGCGGTCTCACCACTCAATGCCCAATCGCCTTCACCATTGCCAGAGTCAACGTTGCTCCAACTATCTCGATCAACACCAACCAGACAATGACCCCCAACACCACCCTCACCATCCCATTCTCGGTCAACGACGATGACTTTGGTGATAACTTGGTTGTCTCGGTCACTACCACCCCAATGAGCGGCAAGTTCCTGGACACTGCCAGCAACCCCATCACCGTGTCGCCATTCACCCTGTCCACCTTTGCTCTGGGTAGCAGTCACTCTGCCTCGGCCTCTTTCTTCTACACTGCCATCAATGCCAACGAGCAGGGTATCAAGTTCACCATCAAGGTCACTGATACCGCCGGTCTCTCAAGCACCGCCAACGTCATCATCAACGTCGTCGGCCCAAGAATGAACACTGCCCCAGTCGCCATGCCAGTGGCCCTCGTCTCCACCAACATGAATGTCGACTCTGCCGTCATCAGCCTCGTCGGAAACGATGCCGATCGTCCAACCTACGACCAGAACCTCATTGTTGTCATCAACGAGGCCCCAGGTCATGGCCAGCTCCTCAGCAGCACCAGTGGCCCACTCGCCGCCGGTCAACTGTCCCCACTGGGAGTGATTTACTCGCCAGTCCAAGGTTACTTTGGCGTTGACAGCTTCTCGTACTACGTCGTCGACACCATGAACGCCCAGTCCAACATCATTACTGTCAACATCAACGTCGTGTTCGTCAACACTCTTCCATCCGTCAACGCACCAGACATCACCTTGTACGGCATCACCGGAGGTGGCTCACCCTCAAAGGTTGTCACCCTCATCGCCACCGATGTGGACGTCAACGATGATGTGACCGTCTCGTTCACCGCCCTCCCAACTCAGGGTGTCTTCAAGAACCAGGACGGTAGCCCAGTCACCATCAACACTGCACTCACCTCCCTTGCCATCACCTACCAGGTTGATGAGTCGGTCGTAGTCAACTTCAACGACGCCTACTCGATCCGTGGTTGCGACAAGAACGGAGGCTGTGTCTCAGCCACAGGCAACATAGTCTTCTTGTACACTACTGTCTACCCACCACCCAACTGCACCATTGGCACCAAGATCGAGTCGGACCAGCTCAACGCCAAGACCTTCAACGTTCAGTACATGGATCCTAACCTCAACACCGCCAAGATCTCCTTCCCATACCTGGCCTCGCTCACCAGCTTTGGTTCCATCTCTGCCGCCGGTGTCGATGTTGTAGAGGGCCAGCAGTACCTTGCCTCCACCCTGTTCACCTTCACTCCACTGTCCACCGCCCCAACCGACTCTGTGCCAATCTCTTACACCATCGTCAACCAGCACGACCTTGAGGCATCCTGCTCTCTCTTGATCAATGTGACCCGTGTTTACGTGGCACCCGTTCTGATGATCAACTCACCAATCAACGTCGCACCAAACACCACCCAGGTCATCCCCTTCAAGATCATCGACTATGGCTTCAACCCAGCCGGTATCCAGGCCACCATCAAGTCGGTCACCCCAGTGATTGGTCAGTTCGCCGATGCCAACAACATTGCCATCAACGCCGGTCCATACTCCCTCGGAAACTTTGACGTCTCATCCGGCTCTGCATCTGGCTCGATCTCCTACACCTCTGCCAACGCCATCTACCCTGGTGTCTCGTTCGACATTGAGATCACTGACATCCAGGGCTCCTACTTGACCACCGTCTTGATCAACGTCAATGGTTCTCTCGTCGACTACGCACCAGTCGCCACCCCAGCTGGCCCAATCACCACCAAGCAGGGCATCACCTCTGACCCAATCACCTTGGCCGGTACCCACCCATTGAAGCCAAGATACAGCGGTGACCTCCAGGTGTTCATCTCCACCCAGCCAATGAATGGTTCCATCGTCAACGGTGACGGCACCACACTCTCCACCAACATGTTGTCGCCACACTCTGTCGCCTACAAGCCAGCCTACGGTTTCTTCGGCCAGGACTCATTCGAGTTCTACGTCCAAGACAACGTTGGCAAGCAGTCCGAGTACCTCACTGTCCAGGTCATTGTCACCAAGGTCGATTACCCACCCACCATCGAGCTAAGCCCACTCACCATCGTGTCTGAGTTGACTTGCGCTGTCGTCCCCGCCGTCAAGGTCGCCTTCTCCATCGATGTTTCAAACATCAACAACATGGACAACCTGGTCGTCTCGATCACCTCTCTGCCAACTGACGGCACCATCTTCCAGGATGGCGTCGCCGTTGCAGCCGTCCCAGCAGTCGTCACTGACGGCTCCTCGCTCACCTTCCAGCCAACCTCCACCGGATTCGTCAGCTACAACACCTCCTTCGGAGTGTCTGCCTGCTACGGTGCCAACATCTGCAACACCGCCACTGGCCTGATCAACGTGTTGTACATCGCTGCAGCCCCAACTGGTTCCGCCAATACCTTCGAGACTGTCACCAATGTGCCAGTCGCAGTCAAGCTCACCGGTAACGACTGTGAGGATGTCGCTTCGCTCACCTACCAAATCTCCTCCCTCCCATTGTTCGGTACCTTGTCCGTCAACGGCGTGCCAATCACCTCGACCACCCAGGTACTCACCACCACCACCCTCTCCTACCAGCCCAATGCCGGTCTGTCCGACCTCGACACCGCCGACCACAATGGCCCATTGGAGACCCTGAACTATGTCGTCACAAACCGTCATAACTTGGCCTCGAGATCCTACCCACTAACCATCTTTGTACGCCCAGTGCCATTGTACAGTGGCTCGCGCAACCTCACCACCCAGGAGAACACTGGTCTGCCCATCGGCATTGACGCCCACGCTCCCAACGAATCCCCATTCACCATGACCATCACCCACTTCACTGGCCACGGCAAGCTGTACCAGGCCCTCAACTCGACCTACCATGTGGAGATTCCAACCACTGGTGTGTCCATGTTCATGAACGTCTACAACCTGTACTACATGCCACCAGTCGACGTCTCTGGCATCAACATTGACAGCTTCACCTTCACCCTCAACCAGACCTACACCTCTGAGGCCTACACCGTCTACATTGACGTGACCCACGTGCCCAGAGCTCCAGTGTTCATCCCAATCTCATACACTAGCAAGGGTGCCGTGTTGCCAATCGTGCAGGACAACATCAACATCTACATCAACTCATCAACTGTCATCACCTTCAACGCCACCTCTCGCGAGATTGATTCAAGAGAGCTCGTCTCGAGCATCGCCTCACCATTCTCTGGCGGTCTCCTGCATCAGTTCAACGAGACACTCGAAGACAATAAGGGCGAGCCAATCACATTCAGATCAGTGGTCAACCAGTCCGCCGACGGATTGTGGCGCATGGTCTACACCCCCGCCCCAGGCAGATCAGGCCAGGGTTACTCTTCATTCACCATCAAGGTCGCTGACCCAGTCAACTCCTTGGCTGGCACTGGCAACCTCAAGGTCAATGTACTGCGTGTCAATGAGCCCCCTGTCGTCTACCTCAACCAGACGCAGCAGAACACCACCGTCAGCTCACCAGTTAACTTCAACAGCGTCATGGTGATCGACCCCGATTCAACTTCAAACAACAACATCACATTCACTGTCAACATCACCATGGGCGACGACACCAATGTCCTCGTCGATGAGAACATCGTCTCACTCTCGATGCCATTCGCCAACAGAGGCTCAGACTGCATTGTTGCCAACAACTCGATGACATGTGTCAACAGAAACAGCGTGCTCAACACCTACCTGTCTTTGCTCTCTGTCACCATCCAAAAGGAGGGCAACTATCAGATGGTCGTCTATGTCAACGATCTCGGTTACAACGCCGATCCAATGTTTAGAAACGTGTCACGTCTCTCTGACACCAAGGCCGTCGTGATCGCCGTCGGCGCATCGACCACTCGCAAGACAAACAACACAACGATCCTATCGGTTGCCATTGCCGTGGCTGCCGTCGTCGCCGCCGCCATCGCCCTGGCGGTGTGGAGAATTGTCAAGGCCCGTGCTCCACCTACCGATGCCTTCTTTGGCGACAGCCCATTCTCTGACGGATCAGTCTCCTCCAACCCACTGTACACCGAGTCTCCCAACAGTGCTGCCAACCCACTCTATGAGGGTGCCAACTAAACGAATTCATTCTCGTTCCACAGCACTGGCCCGAAACCAAGCCCGTGGTGTTGTGGTTGCATGTGCCCCGAGGCCCAGCCCCAACACCTTCACAATCATTAAAACTACCCCATTCACGAATAATAATTAATATCTGTCACATTGATTTGATTCGAATCTTTTTGATTGGGTGGTGTTGCGTATGTTGATGGTACTTGAGAGATCCATGTCGGGGGTTGATTGGCGATAGGGGCGCGCGATGTACATGGTCCAGGGTGAGCAGTGTGCCATATGCTTATCTCTACTCGCAGGGCACATCTGTGATACCATGGTTTGTTTATTATAAAAGCCTCGATGTAGCGACGATCATCACCTAAACATGCACCCGCCAACATTCACACAGGTACCCTACATCCATCAAACACTGGGCCAACAATGAGTGATCCATCCGATCACTCGAACCAACCTACATCACATGGGATCACTCAGCTTCAGAAAAGGAGTTATACACATACCTCTCTCCCTCGACCATGACTTATGTGTACATGTTCGATCCCGGATAATATCTTTGACCATGCAGCCAATGGCTCGGCCCCTCTACGATTCGGGGGTGCCCTTTGGAGGACCGCCAGTCAACCCTTCGCAAACAAACGTATCTAAACATGTTGAATATCTGTCTGTTGAGTGTGTACACTGTCTCTAACTTCTCTCGCATTCTCTGTCAGAGATGACACTTTTTGGAACCAAGGCTGTCCCTGTCGCTGACACATTCCGCATCTTTGATACGGGAGGTTGATCAATCCTGGCCCCCATAACATTCAAGAATTAAGGGCATAAGTGCCATGCATTGGAAGGGGATCAACTAACTCGTGGTGCCGTGGTTGTATATATATATGAGTGTGTGTGTGAGTGAGTGAAGTGGTACTGGTGGTGGCACCGGCATCAGTCCATGATAATACATGTCGACTTCCTCCTCCTTCATCTACTTCCCTCCCTCCATCTTCATTATTCCTTTATAACTTGTTAAACAAATAAGTTCAAATCAAAGACATACAGATATTACAAGAAGATGGCACCAATCAACCGGCCCACACTTCTTTGTTCCATCATTGTCCTTTTGTTAATTTCCATATCAAATGGTATTATCCCTCATACATTCACTCAAACATATAATTATTATTATTATTATTATTACTATTATTATTATTATTATCCCGATCGGGAAGTAATAACTCGGGAAACAAACTCAACCCAATTACCCTCGCCCTCGCCCTCGCCCTCGCCCTCAACCCCAACTCACTCACTAACACCATCAATCAATCAATCAATCAATCGATCAATCAAAAATAGCATCACATTTTAGATATGGAACATTATCATGGGTTGGATCAACTACAGATGATCTCACTTTTACCTTCACGTTCAAGGCTGCCTTTAGGTACAGCTTCTTCTGGCAAAACTTTGCAGTCGGTGATTCATTTGACTATGGCTACGTCAATGTAGGATCGTCATCAATCACCACCAACTTTGTAATCAACAACGTCGACCATGCCGCCGACTGGATGACCGCCAACATGGTCTACACCACCACCTTCAGCTCCTACTCTGCCCAGACCATCTCCTACTCTGACTGCTGCAGAATCTCCGAATTGAATAATAATGCTGATCGTAAGTTGTTTCCCCCTTAATCATAATAATTATATTTAATTATATAATTCATTAATTAATTTTATTTAATATAATATTATAGAATACTGGAACCTTGAGTCCACTATAACACCAGTCCGTGGAAAACTAGGACAGGTCTCTGCCGTGTCATCATTGTTGCCAGTTATCCCAATTCAGATGGGCGTCACCAACACATTCCAAATCCCAGCCCTTGTTACTGATGGCTCAACATTGGCCTACTCGCTGTCTTCCAGCACCCAGATGCCTGGCTCTCAACCACCAGGACTCTCGATCAGCTCCACCGGTTTCGTCTCGTACGTCCCATCCCAGATTGGAGTTTGGTGCGCCCAGACCTTGATTAAGAGCAAGGACACCACCATCCCAGTGGACTTTATCCTAAACGTCAGCACGACACCAGTTACCAAGTTGCCACCCGTGTTCAACACACCACCAACACCAGCTGCCAACAGCGTTAGAACCATCCCCTCCCGTTCAGAGTCCCAGATCACCATTAAGGGCACGTCGCCCCAGTCTACCAGCACAGTGTCCATCAACATTGGAACTCTTCCCGATGGAATGGTGCACGTACCACAAGTCAGAAGCGGCCCCTCATCCACCCTTATCCTGGTCTGGACGCCAACTGCATCCCAGTTCGGCATGTACATTATTAACTTGGGTCTGATCGATAGTGATGGTATTGGTATGGTTGGAGGCTCTCAATACTTCTACATCAACGTCACCTCCTCATCCTGTGGAAACGGCAACAGGACCTCGGGTGGATGCTCTTGTGACCCAGGCTGGACCGGCCCACTCTGTGACCAATGTGCACCAAACAACTACGGACCCAAGTGTACCCCAATGGACCCATGTATCAATGGTATCCCAAGCAATGGAACATGGGGTGATGGAAGCTGTGTCTGCAACCAAGGTTGGAGCGGAAAGTCCTGTAACATCACCCTCGTCCAGCGTTGTGTCTCCACCAAGCCCAACACTTTCGTCTCTCAGACCTTTGCCCTCAGACAGGGTTTCAACCTGCAGCCAGTAACCTCGCAGCTCTACCTCTCCAAGGACGCAGCTGCCCCCGCTGTGCTCTCGACCTCCATCACCAACCCATACCTCATCCCATGGGACCTCTTCTTTGTCATCGACACCTCTTCATCGGCCAGCATATCAACACTCTACTCTCAAGTCCAAGCTCAGTTCTCCACATTCACCGGAAGTATATCCGACCTCAACGGACGTGATACTACCAACTATGCTCTTGCCGACTTCCAAGACTCCACCAACCCATCCAGCGTCTTCCAACTTCGCTCCAGTCTCAAGCCATCCATCCTGCCCGATATCTCCCAGTTGGTCTTCACCTCTGGTGCCCCAACCGCCAATGTACCATACAATGTGTTGATCAATGGTATCCCATCGATCACATGGTCCAATCGTCCAGAGGGCTCGGTCAAGATGGTCATCTTGATCACCGATAACAACTTGGCACCAACCGACAACACACTTCCACAGCAGCTCCAGGACGTATTGACCAAGTACAACATCCAACTCGGTGTCTTCTCATTCGGCTCCTCATCTTCATACAGCTGGTTGGCCAACAACTATGGTATCAACTGCGATTGGAAGACTGGCTCGAGCTGGTTCACCCAGTTGCTCAACAACCTTATTGTGCCAATCTCTTACAACTTGCGTCTGAAGGTCGTGTCCGACCCAAGTGGCGCCACCAACAACGTTGCCCCAATCATGATCTCCAACACCACCTCTGCGGTCAACTTCACCACCAGCTTCATCTACTCGACCAGCTTGCCCACAATCAACAACCCAGTTGTTACCCTGGCTGCCCCAGGTTTTGGTCGTCAGTTGGTCCACATCCAGTACAACCACGCCCCAACCACCTCATCGACCTCATTCACCGTTCGCGAGAATGTTGGAACCGCCACCAATATCCAGTTCACCATCCCAGCCAACGATGTGGATAACAACGTCCTGTCGATCACCTTCACCTCTATCCCTGCAAAGGGCAAGATCGTCATCAACGGAACAGTTCCAGTCGTTGTCAACACTGTGTACTCGCTGCCAGTCGACTCGTTCACATACATCCCCTCGCTGTACCAATATGGAGCAGACTCTGCCCAGTTCTCCATCTCTGATGGTTGTCTCAGCGCTGATGGTACCATTTCAATCACCATCTCCATCGTGCCCCTGGTACCATCCTGCAGTCCAATAACGCTCAACGCGAACCAGTTCGACACCAAGGCAATCACCCTCATGGGCTCGGATATTAACAACCTACCACTGGCCATCACGGTCTCTTCAGGTTTTGGCAACATGGCCATTGGCTCACTTCTCGCCCCATCGGGAGCACCAATCAACACCAACACTCAGTACTCCTCGCCGACTATCCTATCTTTCGTCCCACTCAGCACCGCCAGGAACACCAACGTGACCGGTACCTACCTCGTCACCAACTCTGAGCTGTTGTCCGTCCAATGTCCTTTTAACATCATTCTCAAGAGGAACTACGTGCCACCAACCTTGACCATTCCCACGACCCAGACCATGACTCCATTCTCCCTTAAGTCCATGCCATTCTCCATCCAGAGCTTTGAGACCTCGGCCACCGTGACCATCACTGCCATCACACCAATGAGCGGTACCTTCTACGACTCAAAGAACCGCACCATTACTCCAGCAATGATCCCCTACACATTCAGCGTGTACAATGTCACTGATGTCTGGGCTGCCTCTGATGTCATCTACTACCAGGCCATTAACGCCAATGAGGTTGGCATCCAGTTTACCATCGAGGTTACTGACCTCGGCGCAGGCAAGGACACCAAGACCGTCACGATCGCTGTCAATGGTCCACGCGTCAACAACCCACCCGTAGCCAAGTCAGTTGCACCAATCTCAATGTTGGAGGATGGTACTTCGCCAATATTCACCCTGGATGGCACTGACCCCGATCAAACAAGATACGACAATGTTTTGCCAGTGATCTTTGCCTCGATGCCAGGCTCTGGAAGTCTGTTCTATCCCAACGGCTCTGCTTTGGTCGCCACCGGCAACGTCGTCCCACTCCAACTCGTGTACAAGCCTAACACAGGCTTCTTTGGAAGTGACAAGTTGATTTTCTACGTCCAGGACTCTTTGCAAGCACCATCCAATCAGGTCACCGTCAACATCACCGTGACCCACGTCAACCACAACCCATCTGTGACTGCACCCAGCATCAACCTTTACGGCCAGACTGGTGGCGCACAACCATCAACCGACTTCCCCATCATCACCAACGATGTCGACAGCGACTTGCTTACTGTCACAATGGTCGGCACATTGCCAGAGTTTGGATCTTTTAAGAACTCCGCTGGCAACCCCATCTCGGTTCTGCCATCCACCCTCCCCTCCAACGACCTAACCTACACCATCCCCACCACTGTCAAGGCTGACTTTATCTCCAACTACACCATCCAAGTGTGTGACAATGGATCACCTAGTCTCTGTGCCACCGCCACCGGCATCATCACCTTTGTCTACAAGACCATCCATCCACCACCCACCTGCTCCGACCTCACGATCGAGACTACACAGATTGCACCAATCTCATTCAATCTCAATGGTACCGACCAGGACACCACCGTTCTCAGCGTTTCACTCAATGGACTCGAGTCGCTGGCATCCCTTGGAGTTGTGTCCAATGCCAACACCCCAATTTCCAACGACCAGACCTTCTCATCTCCAGCAACATTCGACTTCACGCCACTTCTGACCACCGACTCTGACCAAAGATCCGTGCCATTCACCATCACCAACGAGTTTGGTCTAAAGGTGCAGTGCTCGCTCACCCTAAAGGTTAACCGTGTTGCCGTGGACCCAACCATCGACATCCCCGACTCAGTCTCCCAGGCCCTCGACTCGTCAAAGCAGATTCCCTTCACAGTTGGCTCTCTCAACTTCAATGAGGTTCTAACTGTTGAGGTCACTGACGCTCAACCCATCCAAGGATCGTTCTTGGACGCCAGCAACAACGCCATTACCGCCACACCATATTCGTTGGGCGTTTTCAATGTGTCTGCCACACATGCCGCCGCCTCAACCATCACCTACCACGCCATCAACGCAATCTACACTGGCATCAAGTTCACCATCAAGGTGACCGACTCTGGTGGACGCTCCGTTAGCAAGACCGTTACCATCACCCTCACAGGTTCCGTGGTCTTCTACCCACCTGTCGCCAACCCAGTCGACCTGATCATCGTTAACGAGAACGCCAACTCCTCGCTCTTCCAGCTCACTGGCTCCCACCCACTCATGCCCCAATACACTGGCAAGCTCTTTGTCACCGTCTCCGACGTGCCAAGATACGGAGAAGTTTGGTCTAACAATGGCCCCTTCACCCCTGCCGACGAATCACCCCTCTCCGTCTTCTACCAGCCATTCGCCAACACATTCGGCAATGACTCGTTCCACTTCTACGTTACCGATGAGCATGGATCTACCTCTGCACTTGTTCGCGTCGATGTCAAGATCCTGATGGTCAACTACCCACCAGTGATTGAGTTCAACCCACCAGTGATCGTCTCCAATGGCGCGTGCTCAGAGACCCCACTGCCAGTGCCCTTCAACATCAGTCTAACACTGATCAACCCAGACCCATCTTGGAACATCAGCTTCACCAAGCCACCACAACGCGGCCACTTCATCTATGATGGCGTTCGCATCGACAACTACCCCTTCGTCTTTAGCAAATTGATCAACGCGTTGCAGTACCAGCCCGACCACGAGTTGGCCTCCTACACCGACTCCTACGAGATCACCGCCTGTGGCAACATCTGTGGCCCAATCAACGGTTCAATCGTCTACAACTACCAGTACTCCACACCAGTTGGCGCAGCTGGCGTTGTCTACACTCTCGAGAACCATGCCAAGGACTTCACTTTGGTCGGCACCGTGTGTGAGCCCGAGACTGTGTTCTACCAGTTTGTCGTGCTGCCATACGGTGGCGTGCTCTCTGTTGGTGGCGTGCCCATCGAGTCCACTGAAGCCAATATCACTAGCTCCACCATCACCTTCACACCCAAGAAGGATGTGTTTGGCGTGCCCTTCGAGACCATCTATTACCGCGTGTTCTCCCAGCACAACACAGTATCGACATCATACCCAATTGTGATCAACATTGAGGAGACTGTCCTGCCCGTCTACGAGGGCAGCACACACTTGAGCACCTACGAGAACGTCGCCCTTCCAATCACGCTCCAGGTGTCCAAGGTCCCAACTGCCGTGCTCACGATCATGTCGTACACTCATCACGGCCAGCTCTTCCTCAAGGTCAATGGCACACACGAGATCGAGGTGCCCGCCTCTGGCCTGGTCAGCGCCGACGCTCTCGCTCAGTTCCAGCTTCGCTACGTGCCCAAGCTCAACCAGTGGGGCAACAACTACGACACCTTCACCTTTGTCCTCAACGAGAAGTACCAATCCGTGCTGTACACCATTGTGATCGATGTGATCCAGGTGTTCCAGCCACCCGTCATTATCCCCATCTCCTACACATTCAACGGCTCCGATGTTGCCTTTAACTCTACCAACTACCTCAGCAACAGCATTGAGATGTACATCAACTCGACCACCGTGGTCACCTGGAACATTACATCGCTGGACCTCCCATGGGAGACACTGCGCTGCAACTTTGGTTCGTACGTGAGTGGTGGCCGCGTCTACCACTATGTCGATGGCGCTCGTGGCCCATCCATCGAGTTTGGCCAGGGCATCAAGCGTTCTGCCGACGGTCTGTGGCGTATCCAATACGAGCCAACTCCAGGTTTCTCTGGTAATGGCTACTACACCTTCCGTGTCCAGGCCTACGACGCCAAGAACTACACCGCCAGCACCCTGTTCAATGTGGACGTTCTACGTATCAACATTCCACCCTACGTTACCCTGCCCAGAACCGAGGTCTTGGGCGCAGTTGGCGCACCAGTCAGCATCGTCAACGTCAATGTCACTGACCCCGACTCTACCTCCAAGAACAGCATCACCTTCACCGTCAGCCTCACCGACTCCACTGGCGCACTCACCCCCAACGGCAACCTCTCTGCCCCATTCCTCTCGCAGTCTGCATGCACTGTGTTGTCCAACAAGTTCACCTGTGTGGACCGCAACACTGCTCTGAACTACTACCTCAACGTCATCACCGCCAGCTTTGACACTGTCGGCAACTACAGCCTCGTGGTCTACGTCAATGACTTGGGCTACAACGCCAACCCCAAGTACCGTAACGTCTCGATGATGTCCGACACTAAGTCGATCAACCTGGCCATCGCCGCCGCACCGGGCACCGGTGGCAAGGGATCCAACACCGTCGTGTTGTCCGCTGCCATTGCCGCATCTGCCGTTGCCGCTGCACTCATCGCACTTGGAGTGTGGCGTGTGCTCAGATCTCGCGCACCACCCACCGACACCTTCTTTGGCGAGGGTGCCTTCTCCGAGGGTTCAGTCGCCAGCAACCCATTGTACGAGCAGAGTAGAAACTCAATGGCCAACCCAATGTACGAGTCACCGGGCAACTAAACAATGACAAGTCAGTCATTCATTTCATCTTCACTCTTCCTCTTCTTCATCTACTTCACCGTCTTCAATGTTTGAACAAGACTACACAAATAACCTGTACCAATAGCCAATGCGTTTAAATTACGAAAAGTAATCGAATAAACCAAACATTAGAGTTATGATCATCTCCTACTCTATATGTGACTATGCTCCTCTTCAGGTCTTCTCTAACTCATCTTGATCTCTTTGTCATTGATTATCTTTATCTCTTTGGTCATTCATTGTTGTCAAGTATTTGGAAGTTCAGAGGGGTACAAAGTTTTTTTGACACAAAACACACGAAGACTCACACACTCGCCTTTCTCCATCTCGCACTTTCAATCAATCGAGTCCAAGTGCAACAACAACTACATCATCATAAAGTAGCAGCAATACTTATATATATATATAACACAACGATGATGTCACATGGCTACTTGTACAAGTTGGGAAGATCGTTGGCAACATCAACTGTCAACAAGTCAATTGGAACCAATGGTTTGAACAACCTTCAATCAATGTCTTTGATGAGATCATCAATGCTCAACATCAACAACATCAACAACAACACAGGTTCACGTGCACATTACTCAAGAGCTTCATTGAATGATGCTAGGAGATCTGTTAGGGCTTCGGCAAAGGTTGCCGCTGCGGCAAAGGCATCTTCAAACGAGAAGCCAGCATCAAAGTTTGATCAGTTCGACTATGACAAGGAGGAGTACGATCAGTTGACCAACCCTGTCAAGGATGTCTTGGCAGAGGACAACGAGGAGGACATCTACAATGCTCAGTACGGCGATGAAATGGAGGAGTTGGAGCAATCAAACAACAAGCAGCACGAGTGGCATTTGAAGGATCAAGATATCACTGAGTATGTACATTCAATCAATCTTCATTCAATCGTTCGGCAGTACCTCTGACTCATTCAATCAATCAATCAATCATATATAGCGATCAGATTACACAGATCACAAAGAAGATATCAGATTACTACACACCAACAAAGGAGATGATCACTGTCGATGTGTTCAAGTCACAACAGTTGTCATTGTTGAACAAGTGTCAGAACTTGATCCAACAGGCAGAGAAGTTCTTGGGCAACAAGGATATTGAGAAGGCTGAGCCACTCCTGCTTGGCGCCCAGTCCTACTTTGTGAACAACAAGGACGCCATTGAGAGTGGCAACAACGATCCCAACTGTCCACCTCAACTGATTCATGCATATATATTGTCATATCTGGCCAACATTAACCAGAGCAAGAACTCATACGAGGTTGCCAAGGAGTACTATACCAGCTCATTGCAATTGTTGGAGAATGTAAGTGTGGACTGTGGACTGGAATGATTGATTGATCGATCAAGTTGCTGACCATTTATATTCCTCGCGATCACCAATACAGTCCGTCGACAAGAGCTTCTACGCAGTCACTCTGTTGAACTATGCCGAGTTGTTGTCCAACATGGACATCCAACAAGATTGTATAGCCACATGTCTGAAAGCCATCCAAATCCTTGAGAAGTATGTGGCACATCACACATCATCCTTCGCATCTGCCATGGACCATCACTAACACATACCTCCAACTCCAACTCAACATTACTTTAGCTCTCCTTTAAAGTCATCTGATGAGCGATTGATGTTTGCACTATTTAACATGTCTAGCTACCTTTCACAACAGAGCAGATTCGCCGAGGCTTTGCCATATTGTTTGAGAGCATTTGAAGGACTCTCCAAGGGCCTCGGCCGAAACAACGAGGTCGTGCACACAGTCGCAGCCAATCTCTCCAAGATCTACCAACAGCTAAACATGACCAACGAGTTGAAGAGTCTGGACGAGCTGTTTGAGCAGGACCCAGAGGGAATCGTCACATTCGAAACTTCCGCCGATGACCTGGCCCACATTAACACTGATAAGTATGTCGTCTGTCTGACAGGTTCGCTCACCGGTTATCATCATTGTACTAACTCAACAACCATTACTCTTTAGATTAAGACAAACATGGCTGCAGCAAGGCCATCAGCGACCAGCCGACATTGATGGATTCTTCAAGTCGAGCAAGACATCTCAGAAGGAGTTTTCAGCGTTCTTCAAGCAGATGGAGAAGAAGGGCATCAGCTGTGGTCCAGAGTCACTCGAGTTGCTGACCAACGAGTTGAGTTCGATCCAATACGCTCCAGACAGACTGGAGATGTGGAAGCCAAAGACCTACACATTGGGAGTCGACACCCAATAATAATATATATCACTATTCAGCCCATAATAAACGCGCTTGGTCTAAGAGGATCGAGCATAAGGACCAAATCCAGGACACCAAATTTTAAATAGAGGGATAAACCCAACCAAATTCTCCACAGGTCATAAGTTATAAATCTATCTAATGGAGATTTAATATGTTTAATAGATTTTATACCTTTGTTTTTTATTTATTAGGAGAAGGAATTCATTAGAATCCAAGAAAAGGGTCAGCAAATACTTAAACTGGTCACTAGAAGATTCAGAATTCCTATCATAATTATGGGGACCATAGAAAAAGAAGGTTAATTATTACTATCAAATGTTAACTATAATTAAAAATAAATTATTTACCATTCTTTTTGGCTGTCGACAAAATTACAATTGCCAATAAATAATAGATGGGCCAATAAAACTATTAAAAGTATTTTTATATTCATTGATAGTAGTATAAATTTATATATATATATATTAATAATATTCTATTTAGAACCAATTGATTGTAAGTATTTATATGTATTATTGATCTACCAATAATATATAATTTACAAATAATAAATTGAAATCTCCAAAAATAGAATTAATTTAATATTATTTGAGAAATTCTACAATAATATTATATATTTATTATATATCTTACGATTAAAGATATCCAATACAGTCGTTGATTTGTAAACTTCCCTCATATCAACACACCGAACAAACAAACACATTATTTGTTCCATAAGGAACAAAATATAATAATAATACTCGTCGTTACTACAGGAGCAGCATTTACTGTAATGCGTTCTTTCGCTCGCTGAACAACGTTCGACACATCTGGGCAGATCCCCAACTTAGGTGGTATCAACCTCAACTTTGTAGGTTATGCCCAATCAATCACTCGATCTGTCCAGTTGTATTATTTATTTATTCATTTATCTTGTAGTCTTCATCTTGTTAAGCTGTGCCTTCTTCTTGATGTTCTCTGCCATTGACTTGAATGTATCTGCTTCGGACTTTTGTTTCTTCTCAACCTGGACTGGTGCTGAAGACGAGTTTGATATGTTGTTGCCATTTCCATTCTTGTTGGCCTCCTCTCTTCTCCTCTTCTTCTCGTTCAACAGATCCTTGACGGCATTTGTTGGTTTGAACTTGGGATCAGTTGGATCCAGCGCAAAGTCTGATGCATTGTAGAGCTTCTCGAATCTTGGATCCTTGGTGTCGATCTTAAAGGTGTCCTCTGGGTCGTTGGCCCTCTTCTTGTTCTTCTTTGGATTGGTTGATGTGTTGACCTTGACCTGTCTCTCGAGCATCCTCTTGTTGAATCCCTTTTTCTTCTCGCCGTCATTCTCGTCCATCATGAGCAACTCCAGCTCGGCCTTGGACTTGAGCTCCTCGGCTGTGGGTGGCTTCTTCTTGCCCTTCCTGCTCTTCTTCTCGTCCTCTTCACGCTTCTTTTCCTCCTCTTCAGCCTTTAGTCTCTTATTCTTCATCTTTTCGTTCTGTTTTGATCTCTTCTTGTCCATGTACTCGGTCCACAATGTGCCATTCTCTCTTTTCTCCTTCTCCCTGAGCAGGTTCTTTCCAACCTTGTGTAGGTCTGTCTTGATCGTGATCTCCTGAGCTGTCTCGTCTACATCACTGTCATCGCCACGATTCATTATATCCTTTGTCCACTCCTCATCCTGTGGATCGATTGCATTGTCACTTTCATCATCTCCTTCATCATCATCATCATCGCTGACGTCGTCATCCTCCTCATCACCACTGCTCTGGACCTCACCATCACTGAACTCCACCTTAAGTCCATCTTCATCACTGCTGCTGTCATCGTCATTATCCTCCAGACCAGTCTTGAATGTGACTTGAAGGTCATCCTTCTCCTCCAACTTGTTGTCTCCATCCTCGTCGTCATCCAGCAACAATGACTTGTACTTGTTCCTCAGACGCAGTCTTGAATTCTTGTCCTCCTCCTCTTCCTCGGATGATGTCTCTGGCTCGGCCAGATACAGCTTCACCTCGTCCTCGTCATAGTCCTCCTTGTAGTTCTGTGTGAGGGCCTTCTTCCTGTTCTTGTCGACGTCCCATGTGAAGTCGACCGATGTGCCCTTGAGCACCGAGGTGGTGAAGCCCAGGTTTGGTGCAGTCTCTGGCATGTCTGTACATGTGTCTCTTGGTGGATTGGTGAACTCCTGCTCGTCGGGGACGAATCTTAGGTCGAGGGCATTGGCAGTGTCCTCGATCTCCAGACCATCACATTCGTCGTAGACCACGGACGCTGATTCCAAACGATCAAAGACGGCCACGGCATAGTAGTACTTGAGCTTAGACAACTCGTACTTTCTTAGACTGACCAGATTGAAGCCTGAGCCATCCAATGAGTCGGGGTCCTCCTTGTGATCATACTGGATATCAGTCTCCTCTGATGGTGTCTTTAATCTGGTGTGATTGAAGATGTCCTTGGATGGACCCATTCTCTTCTCGATCTCGATCTGCTTGAGACCAAAGTCCGATGGGTAGATTGTGACCGAGAGCAGCACTCCACCCTTGGGCAAGAATGAGCTGAGTATGAGGTATAGGTCCTTTGAATGAATGTTGTCCCAGTCGCAGTTGAGTATAGCGAATCGTTTGGTGGCGTCTCCTCTTGGTACGTCCTCCTCCTCCAGTGTGACCTCGTCCAACTCCTGACCCTGGTTCAAGAAGTCCTCATCATTCTCTTCTTCACTGCTCTCTGTGTCATCATTGTATTCGAAGCCACCATAGACCAACTCCTCGGTATCCCCATCGGCCACCTCTTCGTCGCTCTCTTCTTCGCTATCATCGTCCTCGCTCTCCTCATCTTTGTTCTTGTTGACGATCTGTGTTTTCTTGGTTGTGGCCTTTGCAGCTGCCTTTGGCTTCTTAACCAACTCCTTCTCTTCATGCTCCTCGGCATCTTCGTCATCCTTCTCCTCCAAGTCCTTCCACTTTGATGGGATTGAGAATCTTGAATCAGACTTTACATCATCCTTCTTATTCTGTGGCTGTTGTTGTTTCTTCTTATCGTCCTTCTTGACCTTAAAGTTATCCTTGAACTTCTTTGTGGTACTTGATTCCTTTGCTAACTTCCTACCATATTCATCGATGGGAGCTTGATCACAACAATGTTAACATCCTCATTCATTCATTCATTCATTCACTCAATCAATCAAACATAGACATACCTTTATCATTGAATCTATCTGATGTCATAACCTTTGAGAACCTCTCATCGAGTTGAATGGCAGAGTCAGCACGTCTCTTTAGTTTGAACTTTGGATCATTATGTGCCTTCTTGAATCTACTATCTGTGATCATTCCTCCACCACCACCACCTTTGTTATTGTTGTTCTTAGATGACATGTCTTAATCTATCTCTCTAATATATATTATCTGTATCACAATGTTTGAAAACAACTGTTTCAACAATCGTTCGTTTTTGTTCTTGTTTTGATCAATATAAATTGTTTTTATTCATTTAAAGGTGAGAGCTAGGACATGAATCCATAGTTCAATATCAAGTTCATAGTGTCAGTGAAAGTATTTTCCTAACAGTCACCCTTTATTGATGAACAAAGTCTAGTAGTATAGCATTGTGCCTCTCTATATATGTCCATTCAAGTTCTAGAATCAAGGCATTACTGTGGAGTTATACTCAGATATAATGAACCTCTTAACAAAGTTATGATGGTAGATTGCCTGTGAGGAATGAAAATATGATTGACCAAATAGTATGAATGTACGGATAATTGAGCCAGATTCGGCTAATACTGACTTACAATCCTATTAATAGGATGGGTAAACTACTTCACTCAATCAGATCGTCCCCCACTCCCTTCCCTCGTTCACTCTTTTTACTGGGTATTGAATAATGTAAGATACCAAACCAATACTATCTTACAAACAATAATTTCACCATAAACCAGTTATTACCGAAGCCATAAAATGATTACAATTATCAAACTAGTGACACAAATATCAGATATATAAACCTATTTTGAATATAATATATATATATATCCTAGAACTTAATAATGAAGTATATATATTTGGTACTAATAATATTATTAATTTCCAATTTTATTAATGGAGAAATGAACCATGTATCTTCAAATAGTAGAGGGTAATTAAAAAGGAGGTCAAACCAATTTTATTTAATTAATTTATTAATTTCTATTTTTCTTTTACATTCCTAGGAATGAAATTCTATACCAAGCACAGTCCAAATTACCTAGTGGTGATGGTCAAGGAAGTTCTGCTAATGTAGCTGCTTTTGCTGTAGCTGGTGCTGCTGCTGGTGCTGCTGGTGCTAATGATGGTAATCCTAATTATGTTTCAAATGCTGGTGCTGCGGGTATTACTTCTACTGCTAATAGTGGTGCTGTTGCTACAGCTAATTATGGTGCTTTTGAAAATTCCGGTGCTTCTGTCGCTTTTGGAGACAAATACTTAACAGAATTTGTTACCAATGATCAAGATCAATATTCTTCATCTTCTTGATTTTCTTGAATAAAGATCAATTTGAAGTCCGATATTCCTCTCTATTTCTTGGACTCTAAAAGATTGTTTAGATTGGTGATGTTTTATCGGGAAGTAATCAAGTTTACAAATAATAAAATAATAATATTTTGTTTCATATTACTTCCATATATATATAAAGATATATAAAAAAAAGTACGTCTGTCGGGATACTAGAATCTAAGCCGTTCTGTGTCAAGAGGGTCTGCTAGATATCTCCCAATTGTGAATCGTTTCCGTCTGTGTGAGTACTAACACACAGTGTGTGTAAACTCGTAAAACTTAATCCGAAATCAATTAAAAATCAATAAAACTATTTCTATAACTTTATTTATGGTTACTACTCATTTATTTCTTTAATAAATAAATAAATATTAGTTTACGACGGACAACCTCAGAACTTTATTATTCCATATGTGTGTATCTATCCATGTGTATGTATGTATGTATATATTTAGTGTAATGTTTGACATTGATTGTAATAAATAGAGAGAGTACTTGATTGTTTGATTGATTGAGTGATTGAGTGGAGAGATACCTGGAAAGTGATCGATGGTTGAGTTACCTGGGATATTGTTACATTCTTTAAATATCATATGAGTATATATATAAGGTTGAGTTTTAGAAATCTCTGTTGTGTTGTTGTAGGTGGATGTTGTTGAGTTGTAGGTTGTTCTATATAGTTGAGTTTGAAGTTTGAGTTTGAGTTTGACCATGAGTTTGAGTGTGAGTTCTTGAAGGAAGTCCACACACACCAACAGACTCACACTTAGAGTGATACAGGCTCACATGTTAGGGAATAGTGCCTGATTACTTCATCGTCAAACAACTCTTGAGGTGGCTTGTTTAGGAGTCGTTGAATGGTGCCAACGATCTTGAAGTGTGGGATAGAGCTGTTGGTGAGATCGTGTGCAAATAGGATCTTGCGGCTCAGTTCACGATAGTGGAAGAAGTTGATGACGCCACCCGGCAGTAGCTTGGGACTGCTCGTCTCGATAAAGTACAGCTCCTCGAGCAGCAGCTTGAGGTAAGGGAAGGCTGGTGCCTGCGAGTTCTGCAGACGCTCGCGGTAGCGGCGGAAGTCGTTGTCCTTGGACACAAACACTTTGAGCTGGTCTAGTGTGGCGTGTGCCTTGCCGCTCAGCGCCTTGAAAGTCTCAGTGAGACGCTCGACAGATGGGTTGGCGAGACCCTCCATGATGCAGAACACGCTGGAAAAGTCGTTGAACGAGAGGCACTTGTCGGCCGCCTCGATGAAGCGCTCGACGGTGGCCGTGCGCTTGGCCAGCGACGAGTGCTTGACCACCTCGGTCGACACGAGGCGCACCAGGTCGTCGTAGCGCTCGAGATACGCGTGGATGTTGGCGCCGGGGCGGCCAGTCTGCTCACGTCCGACCCAAGGGGACGGTGAGTCTGACACCTTCTCCCAACAGATCTCAAGGTACTCGCGAGGCTGGATCAGCAGGTAGCACGTAGACATTGTGAGCGAGAACTGACGCGCCAACTCGATGGCACTGACGTCGACCACCTCGAGATACTCGCCAGCAGCGAGCGCTGAGGGGCTGGGCAGGATGCTCTCGGGTGGCACAACGTGGATCAAACTGGTGGCCGCGGGCGTGAGTGACTCGCGCTTCTTGGACAGCTCTCCTGCCAGTCGCGGCTCGCTGTCGCCGGCAACGATCGTGCCGGTACTCTGTGTCAATGACAGTGCAGCCATGTTGTTCTGAACTACGATGCGATCAAACTCGTTCAACTTCTCCATGAGCAATGGGTCTTGGAAGTCGTCGGGGAAGTGCTCAATCCATCGCTTGATGAAGATTACGACACGCAGTTGAATGACGCGATGCACCTTCTTCCAGTTGTCCACCTGGCCCACATGGTTGTCGGGCGCCGACGATTGGTAGCGCTGCTGAAGCAAGTCGCACAGGTTGAGCGGCGTGACGAACGACGGGTATGTAAGCAGAAGGTCCTGGATGTAGGACGTGTCGTAGCAGTAGTCACTTGTGGCGCGCTCAATCATCTTGACCAAGTGGCTCGTGGACACTGTCTGCGTACCATTTGTCGTCTTCTTCTTGAGGTTCTGGTATGCAGGCTTGGGTGCGCCAACACGCCAATTGTTGTTGGTGCCTGTGACCAAGACTGAGTCTCCACTCGACTTGCCCTTGAACTCCTTCTGATCCAATGATATCACTTCGATTGACTTCCTGTGCAGTGAGGACATTGCCCTTCTAGACTGTCCCATTGTCGGTGATAATGTCTGTTGTGGTGCTTGTGTAGTCTGTGTCTGTGTCGTCTGTGATTGTGGAGTCTGAGCTGTGGCAGCTGATGTAGCTGTGGTATCAGGTGACTTCACCTCGACTGGTATGACAATGTTCTTGATCGTAGACAGGACATCATCGAACTTTGGTCTCTGGCTTGGTTCATATTTACAACAATCTAGACAAAGGTCGATGAGTCTGATTGATTGATTGGGTATGAGTGAGTGTGTCCCGCACGTCTCTCCATCCTCCCTCCCTCCATCTCCATTCTTCACTTCCTAACATACTTCTGTGGACAACCTGGAAGTGCGTTCTGCTTCATCTCATCGGGGTTGATGTCAAAGCAACTGTCTGGTGTGCGTACCCAGATGTTTGTTCCTGGTTTCATTCCTGTGATCAACTCGGCCAACACCACTCCATATGAGAAGACGTCGCAAGATGTATCATAGCTCATTCCCAACAATATCTCTGGTGCGACCCATCCCTCTGTGCCACACATAGTCATATGTCTGTTCTTCTTGACATGCTCATTCATCCTGGCGAATCCAAAGTCGCATAATCTAATCCTCTGGTACTCGTCAACCTATTTGATTGAGTTAGTAGTAGTCGGAGTGAGTGATTGAATGAGTGAGTGATTGGATATGTACCAATATGTTCTTTGACTTTAGGTCTCTGTGAATGATCTTCTTGGCATGGAGGAAGACGAGTACTTTGGCCAAGTCGACGGCGATTGATATTCTACGCTCCCATGTGATGGGTGGAGACTGCTTCAACAACTGTCTAACGTCACCGCCGGATACATACTCGGTGACAATATACAATCCAGATGTATTTACACAAATACCCGAGAACTGGACAATGAATGGATGTCTCAAACTCCTGTTGTATTATGTTCCATGTTTGATTGATTGATTGATTGATTGATTGAGTGAGTGTTAGCTACCGCACACCCATCCATCAAGTACATACTGCACATCGGGTGATTGACTTACTGAAGCATTGAGACCTCACGATCGATGTACTTTAGGTATTCGGGATCGTCTGCCTTTTCAATCTTCTTGATGGCCACATCGAGTCCAAGATAGGTGCCTCTAAACACCGATCCAAAGCTGCCCTTTCCAATCCTCTCTTTGAACTCCAAGTTCTCAAATGGGATGTCCCAGATGGACTGGGTTGGTAGTCCTGGGTCTGTTTGGTCTGACATCTACTACTACTTCTACTACTATTAAAAATTAATGTTTGGATGGATAGAGTATATGATTGATTGATTGTTGTTGTAGAATGAGAAGAAGAAGAGAGAGAGTAGAGCGAGAGTGGAGTGAGTGACAAGATGGAGTTAATTGATTGATTGATTCCCCAGTTGTTGAATGAATGAATGTTTTGTTAGGAGGTAGTGACAAGTTTGTACCCACCCAATCACTGAGGGTCCTTGATGGATCAAGAGTAACCAATCAGGCAGGAGGAACGCGTGAGGCCCTATTTTGACAATTTTGATCATTAAAAAAAGATATTTTTAGGTCCACCCAATCGAACAAAAACCTCAATCCCTATGATGTATTTGATGTGAGGTAGATGGATGGACTTGTAGTCGTCCTCGCATCGCATTGGAACTATTTGAGGACATGGACATGTCCCAAGATTGACGGACGGTCCGATGGGATGTCCAATCCACAAATATAATATATAATACTTGGATTTATTTGTTTTGTGATTGTAATATGTACCTTAAGATGATTCACAGAATATACGAGCGTTTTGGAACATACGCAACCATGGTGATGGCTGTGATGGACCACCAATGGCATTGGTGATGTTGTCGGACATCCATGGCCAGTTCCAGGCGTTCAAACTGCGCTCTGGATGTGGCATCATGGCCAAATGACGACCGTCGCGGGAAACGAGCGAGGCAATACCGTCGGTCGATCCGTTGGGGTTGTATGGGTACACGGTGGAGACCTCACCCTGGTCGTTGGCATAGCGGATTGGCGCCAGGTTGTTGGCGTTAACGTCGTCCAGGATCGATGTGTCGGGGAAGTAGGCGAGACCCTCGCCGTGCTGCGACCAGCAGCCAAGCACTGAGCCCTCCATGCCGGCCAACATGATGGCGTTGGACTTGCCAATGGTGAGTGTGAGCCAGCGGGACTCGAAACGGCCAGAGGCGTTGTGGATGAAACGGGGCTGCTTGGCGGCGGCGATTCCACGGAATGGAACCCAGCCGAGCAGGGCCATCAGCTGACAGCCGTTGCACAGACCCAGCGAGAAGGTGTCCTTGCGCTGGTAGAAGGCGTCGAACTGCTTGGAGACGGACTCATTGAAGAGGATGGAACCGGCCCAGCCCTTGGAGCTGTCCAGAACGTCACCGTAGGAGAATCCACCGACAAAGGCAACTCCCTTGAATCTCTCGTCCAGGACGATGTTGCCAGCGATCAGATCGGACATGGCGACATCCCAGGCCTCAAAGCCGGCCATGAAGAAGGAGGCGGCCATCTCACGGTCACCATTGCTGCCCTCCTCACGGATGATGGCGACACGTGGTGTGTTGTTGGAGATGAGCGACTGGTCGATGGTGGGCGATGGGGTGAAGCTGAGACGGTAGTTTGGACCGCGGCCGCTTCCAGTGGCGCGCTTCTTGAGCTCACGCATCTCACTCTCGACGTAGGCAGAGTTGGCCTGCAGCTGCTCCAGATGGTAGGAGGTGTCCTCCCAGCGTTGGCTGAGGTCGCACAGCTCGGCGTCCAAGAGCACGGCGTTGTTGGAGGCGGCGGTGACGACGAAACGGTCGGTACCGGCGGCGTTGGTGGCGGTGTGACCAATCTCGTAGGCAGTGACGTTGTTCTGCTTGAGGATGTCCATGACCTGGGCGAGGTCCGAGCGACGGCACTCAACGGCGGCACCAAGCTCTTCGGTGAACAGCAGCTTGAACATGTCGGTGGAGGTGTAGTTGGCTGGGAGCAGAGTGGCGGGCAGAACAATGTTCATTCCACGGTTGCCACCGATGGACATCTCAATCAAAGTGGTGATCAAACCACCATCGCTTCTGTCATGACCGGCGGTGATGAGTCTTGCCTTGACGAGCTGCTGAACAGCGTTGAAGGTGGACTTGAGTGACTGGACTGCGACGTGTGGGGTGTCGTTGCCGACCTGGCCAAAGACGTGAGCCAGGGAAGAGCCACCAAGGAAGTTGTTGTTGGCACCAATGTCAATGTACACGATGGCGCTGTCCTCCTTTGAGTTGAGCTTGAGGTCTGGTGTGACGGTCTTGGTGATGTCGTCACAGGTGACGTAGGTGGAGACGACGAGCGTACCTGGGCCCTTGACGAGCTCTCCGTTTGGCGACTTGGCGGCCATACTGAGACTGTCCTTTCCTCCGTCGATGGCAATGCCTAGCTCGATCATGGTGTCGGCCATCGAGACGGCGGCGTCGTAGAGGGCGGCACCCTCTCCCTTGAGCTTGGCAGCCCACATCCAGTTGCCAGAGCACTTGACGTCCTGGAGAGCGGTGATTGATGCGAACATCAGGTTGGTGAGAGCCTCACCGACGGTGAGGTAGGCCATGGCTGCTGGCGAGATGAATCCCTTGATGGGCTGCTCTCCGATCGAAGTGGCAGCACCAGTGACGCCAAAGTAGCTGGAGGCAATGACGGCAACGTCAGACAGAGGGGTGTGCAGTGGTCCAACGCATTGTTGACGGGCGACCAGACCAGTGACGGCACGATCGACCTTGTTGGTGAGGAAACGCTTGGAGCCGACGGACAACAGACGCAGGACACGGTCCAGAGCGCCAGAGACGGTCAGATCAGCGGGCAAGGTGATTGGGGTGAGCTGGGCGGGCAGTCTCTCGCTGTAGAATGTCTTTGGTGGCATCTTCTGGAGCACCTTCTCCAATGGCAAGTTGACTGGGGTGGACTTGTCAGCGCTCTTATCGTCGACCAGACGGGCGTAGCCAGTGCCGGTGACGTCACCGACAAAGGCGACGGGGAGACGCTCACGAGCAGAGATCTGCTCGAGCAATGGACGATGCTCAGATCTCATCAGAATGGCGTCCTGCTCCTGGTACTCGGCGCCCCAGATCTCCATGGCGGAGAGAGTTGGGTCTCCGACGTGGATCTTGGACAAGTAGATATCGGCTCCCAATGGGTCGGCGATCTCCTTGAGCACGTTGCCGGCACCACCAGCGCCCTGGTCGTGCACACTGACGATTGGGTTGCCGCTGCCAAACATCTCGTTCTCGACGCAACCACGGATGATACGGTTGAGCTTCTGGCCCATCTCGGCATCACCACGCTGAACGGCGGAGAAGTCCAGCTCTGTCTTGTTGTCACCACCGACCATGGACGATGCGGAACCACCACCCATACCGATGCGGTAGGCTGGACCACCAGCCTTGACGACGACCATGCCAACCTCAGGCTGCTCCTTCTTGGTGTGTCTGCCGTCCATGAAGCCAATGCCTCCAGAGAACATGATTGGCTTGATCCACTCACGTCTCTCGCCGTTGGACAGACGCTCACCGTACGAGCGAGTGAAACCGACAATGACGGGCTCACCAAACTTGTTGCCATAGTCCGAGGCACCGTTGGAGGCGTCGATCTCGATCTTCAGGGGGTGGGCCAAGTTTGAGGGGTACTGGAATGATTTGTCCTCCCATGGCAGATCGTAGCCTGGGATGTTGAGGTTTCCGACACAGTAACCGACGGTACCGGCAACGACCAATGAACCACGTCCAGTGGCGTGAGTGTCTCTGATACGACCACCAGTGCCAGTCTCGGCACCTGGGAATGGTGCAACACCCGATGGGAAGTTGTGTGTCTCGGCGGTGAAGATGATTGGCTGATCACGCTCGCCTGCCTTGTATGGTGAGGCCTTCTCTGGAGCGGTTGGAATCAATACCTTTGTGTTTTTGAATCCCCTGTTGATTGTTTGATTGATTGATTGTTAGTCAACTGTTTTGGAACTATTCCAATGATGATGAAGGGACAACATACTTGATGGCACTGGAGTTATCACAGAAGGCAATGAGGGAATTGGCTGGGTTGGCCTTGAGGGTGGCCTTGACGATCTCAAAGAGAGTTCTTGGGGTCTTCTCGCCGTCAATGAACAGGTTGCCGTTGAAGAACCAATGTCTGGAGTGCTCACTGTTGGACTGGCCAATGTCGAAACACTCGACGTCGGATGGGTTGCGCTTGAGATGGTTGAGGAAGAGGTCTGTGTACAGTTCGAGGTCGGCCTCGTCGAAAGCCAGACCCATCTCTTTGTTGATGCGCTCGAGGGCGGCGCGACCCTCCTCGATCAGCGGCACAATGGTCACTGGACGGGGGACGACACCAGTCTCGAACGACTCGATGGGCTTCTCGTATGGGCACTCTGTCATGCGGTCGTGCACCTCGTCGATGAAGGCCTGGCGCTGCTCGGCGGTCCAGGGTGCGCTGGTCTTGACCAGGTAGCGACGAGAGCGCTCAATGCGATCGACAACGCCCAGACGACACGACTGGCAGATGGAGGTGGCGTTGGTCGAGTAGGTGGTGGTGAAGTTCATTCTGGGGCCGACCTCGACCAGCTGCAGGGTGGCGTCGGCGGCGACGAGGAACGACGTCTCGGCGTAGAATTGTGGTTCGAATGTCTCTGACAGCAGCCAGGTCAGCGTGGCCTTCTCCTGCTGGGTGAGCGTGTGCGTCGAGGCGTACTGCACGTTGAAGCAGTACTCGGACTGAATCGATTCAATTCCGATGCTCGTGTATTTCTCATTGAGACGCTTCTTGAGTGACTCGACTGCCGCCTCAGACAAAGCTGGCTTTCTGTAGAAATGTTGAATAGTCATTCTTATCTTATATTATTTAGGTATATATGTATATAACTTTGTATGTATGTATGTTTAGTGTTGATGATGAGATGAGCGAGCACACTGAATGGCGTGGCGTGAATGAAGTTGAACTTGTGTTGGAGTCGGAGTTCGCTCGTTTTCGTTTGAATGAGTGTGAATGTGAATGTGGATGAATGAGGCTTGTTAAGGCTAGGGTAGGCAGTAATAACAATAAGTGATTATTACTGTTTGTAATGTATCTGTTTGGTGTTGGTATTGGATTGTCGAAACAATAGAGATTCAACAACGAGTGTTTATCGTCTAATAGGGTAATGCAACATGGTCCATGTAGGAGGACGTCAGACAGACCCAGAGTTCCAAAGACGAAATAAATATTTTGATTAATTTTATTTATCGGATATGTTAGTGTGTGTGTTTCGTTCATTCATTCAATCATAACAGGAGGTGCCCTCCCAGTGATCCAACGACGACATTGGGTGTTTGCCATTGCCGACAAGAATAAACCATTCGTTTTCCCAAATCAACGGATTGAATGTCGTTATGAAAATCCATTACCATGATGTTGTATTAATACACACAAATACAATCAAAATAGGTCGTCCAATCATATATCTGTTGGATGATTGAGTATCAATCAATCAATATTAACACATGGGTACTGTTTCATTCATTCATTAATAATAAATACCTAACTACTACTTACTCATGTATTGTATAGAGATTTGAAAGATATAAGATACATAATGAATAAATAAAGAAGCTAGCTTCACACTCATACACACTTAAACAAATAATGTCAGGTGATCAATCACAACACAGATAACACCCATCAGTCTTTCCCACCCATTTATTTTTTTTAAGTTCACTCAATGTGTTGCAAAGTTAGCTAGCAAGGTAGTAGTGGTCAAATGACTCTTTTGTGCTCAATTTCAAAGAGAGAGATAGTGAACAAACACAAGTGTAATAGATAGAGACAGAGACAGACAACAGAGAGAGACATCAAACTCATCAATTACCATCACTCATAAATCTCAAAAGTGATACAAGAACCAGACACTGACTGACATATAGTACTTTGTGTGTGAGCGAGCGAGCGATCCAGTCAGTAGTGAGTGATCAGATCGATATAACATCATTCATTCGAATAATAGTAATATAACAAAGATATATATATATATATATAGAGAGATATATAAGCAATGGCTTGGGAGATTAAGAAGGGCCCAAATCAGTGGATCTTTGTGTTTGTCAGTGGAGGCTACGTCATGCTGGGTAACCGTGACAAAGGCACTACCAGCACAGCAGATCATTGCTCAATAGAGGACTTCATCATAAAGGGAACATTGCAACAACCAATCATTCAGGTAATGTCTAATCAATGTCATGTGACTACTCACGATCATTGGAAAGAGAGTGATTGCTAATCAACAACAACAATAACAACAACAACAACAGGAGTTTGGACAGGTTACTTTCAAGGAGATTTATGACAAGGTGCTGAAGATACATGCCCTCAGGAATCAGAAGACCTCATCGCCTCAGGCATCCTAGTCGACACAGCATGCATCAGACATCATCACATCACATCATCACATTCAACACTACATCATCATCATCATCACATTACCACGAACCAAGCCAACCATTACCAAGCGGCAACAGAAAGCAAAGCATAGCATAGCATATCATATCATAGCATAGCAAAGCAAGGTAGGGCGACAGAGCTGCAGTGGTAGGCATGCGATATACTGTCAGTCATCACCTGATCGCCACCTCCTCATCCCCTCCCCTTCCCTCCCCTCCCAACATCTCATCACCATCACAAACCTAAGCTTATATATATTTATATAATATTGATCAGTCAGTGATCAGTAGGTTAACATTAAAAAGATTGTATATTTGGACATACTCTTGCTCTCTCGCTGTCTCTCTCATTGCATTCAATCAGTCAATCAGTTGCCTCTTCTCTGTTGGTAATCCTCAAACACTTCTCAAGTTGTGAGCGCATCCTGTCTCGCTCCTCCATCCAGTCACTCCTCTCTCTTTCCGCTTGTTCTTTCATTTTATCACGCTCTTTTGGAGTAGAGGCAAGAGTAAGTATGATAAATAGTAATGAATGTAGATGTACATGTTCATACCTTTGGACCAACTATCATACTCCCCAACCATCACATCCAGATATGCCTGTGTATGTTTGTTCTCAACTTCTAAATTCCTATATGATTTGATATCCTCCTCCATTGCCTGTAACTTCTTGTTCTCTGTTATTATTAAATGGAAATATGGTTAAGTTTATTCTATTCAATTGGAATCATTATTATTTTGTTTGGAAACTTACTCTCTTCCAATTGCCATTCCAATAATCTTATCCTATTCTCATACAATGTCTTCATTCTTATCCCTATCAATAATTACCAATATATATTAGTACTCCAAACCATTGATATATAATTATCATTATCATTATCATCTTTATACCATTGTTACGTATATCCTTTATATATCTCTCAATGGCATTTGCTGAGTCTTTGAATTGGTCCAACTCCATTCTCATTCAGATCAAATACAATGATCATTGATTGAATGATTGATAGTTGTAATAATTGATTGATTGAATGGATGAGTAATGAATAAATGATGAATGAACATCCACAAGATAAAGACAAAGAGAGGACTAGACTAGACTTGGAAATTGAACTTTACAACAAAGAGTGATACAGATCCAATAGATATCCAAATAAGGAAACATCCATCCATCTCACAGCAAATGAGTAGATCTTGAGGGTGTGTGAACATCATGTCGACTTGTATTGTTGTTTAGAATTAGACGAGGACAGCCTTGAGAGCATCGAACGAAGCATCTTGATCCTTGCGCATTGCCATTTGAATGTGATTGTACATGAATTTAGTCAGTTGTTTGTCGATGCCATATTGTTGCTCAAGTAGTTGTTTGATGTTGCTCTGGAATGCATTGCTACGCATCATAATGTTGACTGGCTGTGCAAGTGTGTTGGGAGTGCCATGATTGAACGATACAATCGAGTACTCATCAGCATCGTCATCATTCCTACTACTGCTTGCATAACAACCGAATGTGATTACCGACGATTGTCCACGGCTAATAGTAACATCAAAGTGATAATCAAATGGATAGTATTGTCCTGTTTGTCTGTCCTCTATCAGACTATCCAATAGATGTGTATACTCCTGACTTTGCTCGCTACTATTGAACTTGACACAAACGTTTGTTCCATCACCTGTCTTTCTCTCCATTGTGTATACATCGCCCTCCTGTTTACACTTTTGTTATAATCATGGTGTCAGTATCTTGTATCCCTCCAACTACAACAACAACAATAATACTTACAACATAGTTACGTGAAGTTGTGAATCGCTTGGCTTCATCTTCCGCCCATTTGTCATTGCTGTTCTCTATACGTGTCTTCTCAGCATCACATAGACCTATTAGGTTTATGGCAACAGCACCCATATATGTCCTAATGGTCCTATTTGGAGAACTGCTAGCATTAGATGTGAGCAAAGAAGTTGACAATCCACAACCAATTGATCTTGCAATTGATACTCCAACAAGTTGTCTAACAACCAATGGGTATGATCTCTGTACCAATGATGTCAACATTATTATTATTATGTATATGATTGATTATGTGTGTCTTTGTTGTTCAACAATGAAGTCATCAACTTGGTCTAGTCCGTGATTCATTCCCAAAATCAAATTGATGTTGGAAAGAGATAACGAGACAGACAAACAGATACAATGGTACACTCATGTGAGGTGCATAATCATCGAAAGGAGTTCATATGTTTGGATAAACAGTTATGTTGCACTGTTTGCTTTCAAAGATTGCATAGAGATCATAGCTTTGATCATTTGGATAATGTAAAGAGTTGTATTGAACGTAGGGATTACCAATCAATGTGGTGCATGCCAAGATTGAATGTATTATGGAGTACTCTACAACAATGTGCAACATCATATCAATCATTGGAGAGATCACATCAAGAGATAACTGATCATTTTGAACAATTGATCAAAGTACTCATGGCTCAGGAGCACAAAGTCAAGACACCAATCAATGCACAGACCGAGCTACTCAAGTCAACCATCAATGATATCATCAATGAGATCAGAGACATTAATACAATCATCAATCCATCACATTCAAACAACAACAACAATGGTGATCAAGAGATAGACACTCGAGAGATAATCAACTCCATCACATCATGTACATCTGTGGAGCAGTTCATTATTGGCAACATAATATGCTCTCCGCGAATCAATGCTGAGGATGTCAATAATGGCACTGACGATAATCTGTTGACAATGATCAAGAATCACACTGAACACGTCGCTCACTCCTTATGATGATGAGTCCACAAGGCTTGTACAAACATGGCGAGTCATTATCGATGTGAGCAAACTGAATGATGTCAAGAAGAAAATACAATCATGCTTTAGACTCATTGATCAATCGAATGTCAATCAGACAATGATACCAGCAGAGTTTGAAGGCCACGTGTTCTCACTGGGTGACAAAGATGTTTCTTTGTTCTCACCAGCCACTTCCAAATGGACGCCACTTCTCAGTGATGTCTCACCAGGAAAGAGAAACTTACATTACAACTCATTGGTGTATGCTCGAGGTAACGTCTACCTGTTTAGAGGGCCAAAGACCTATTCTAGATAATCATTGGTGGAGAAACAATGGTATCACGATGTTGAAATGGTTGGAGTCTTCTCCGTAATGCCCAGATCCTCGGCCGCATACGATGGTGATAAGCATATATACCTCATGAGTGGAGCCAGTGACGGCATTACATGGAGTAGTGATGTTGATTGCTTGGACATTGAAACTCAAAAGTGTACAAAGGTCACAAAGTTGCTACGTGTAGAGTTGCCCAAGGTTTACTTCAGCAACGACATCATCTACGTTGTTGGATGGAACGCACTAGTTAGTCGCCAGTATCATATCCACTCAATCAATGTAAAGACACTGGCACAGGATATCGTATTCGAGCGAACTGGCCCAAAGCATAGCATAATGCTCACCTGCTTCGATGGTGACGACAGCATATTCATTCTCACATCACAGTTCATCCGGTATTCATTGTCCGACAAACTAATGTACGAGCTAACAATGCCTGCAATCGAGATATTTTCCCAGACAATGGTGTTTGTCGACATACAATTTGGAATACTGCTCATTGGCGGCAAGGACAATAACCATCGGTACTCAATCCAAGACAATCAATGGACCAAATTGGAGGACAATGATTATGATGTTAGATCGTATTATGGAGCATGTTTGATCAGTAACTCGTTAGAGTGAGATGAGATGAGATTTGATGTATCCAATGATAATAAACTTTACTTCATTAGTTAGTTAAACTCAATATCTTGAGTTGTTTGTGTCTGAACTAATCAAAGGACTTCCAGACGAAACTTCATCCAGACGTATCGAATCAAAGTGTGAATACGAGTAGACCACAAGAAAAAAAGACGAAGAAAGTCAGATGGGTGAACACTTTAGCTTTGAGCAATCTTTACATCCCATCCAACCATTATAATACAGATACAGATACAAATACATGTTCAACTATAGAGCGATAAGGCTATCTACTACTTTACAACTTTGCTCATTCAGATACAACAGCAACATCAACTTTAAAAGATATTTAACTACTTCTGCACATTCATTCAATCATACTCCAACTCCAACTCCACATCCTGCCTCATTCAACAAGTATACAAACACCATTATCAACAACTATAACAACATGATAAACATTGCAGCATCAACGACGACTGCAACGATAACTAAAACAGAGCAACTGGATGCAGTGACAGAACATTATAAACCAAAGGCAACGATTGTTAGCTCGGACAATGTTGACAATATCAAGAGGGCAGCAGAGAAGATACGCAATGGAGGTCTGGTGGGATTCCCCACAGAGACTGTATATGGTCTAGGCGCCAATGCATTCGATAAAGATGCCGTACTTTCAATCTTCACGGCAAAGGGACGACCTTTGACCGATCCCGTCATCGTACACGTCGTCAATGCAGAGTTTGCCGCGACGTTGCTCGAACTGAGTCCGCGCCAGCGACAGATATTCGACAGATTGGCCACCACCTTTTGGCCCGGTGCACTCACCATTGTGGCTAAGGCATCGAGTCTTATCCCAATGATCGTCACTGCACAGACTGGCTTCGTTGGCGTTCGTTATCCAATGCACGACGTGGCTGCATCACTTATCAAAGAGGCCGGCGTGCCCATTGCAGCACCAAGCGCCAATCGATTTGGCCACGTGAGCCCAACGTCGGCCATGCACGTGTTTGACGACCTTGGCCAGTCAGACATCACAATCCTCGACACAGACATCCAATGCAAGATTGGCATTGAGTCGACCGTTCTCAAGCTGGTCGACGACGAGAACCTGGTCATTCTGCGAAAGGGTGGCGTATCGGAGCGTGCCATCAAGAGCGCATTGTCATGCGATCAATTCCAATCCATCAGCATCACGTCGGTCAGCAGAGAAGTGTCCAACACGACGACACAGGGCCAGGAGGCACCAGGCCAGCTTCTCACACACTATGCACCAGACATCCAAGCCTACATCCTCACCGACATCTTTACATCAACCTCATCATCACAGCAAGACTCCTCCCCATGCGCCACATCCATTCCTCTATCTCAATGCGTTTACATCGACTTTGGCAAGAACCTAATGGACTGTGGAAGCATCTACAACTCAAACAACAATGATATCAAGACCAACAGCGACAGTAGTAGTAGTGGTAGTAGTAGTAGTAGTAGCAGTGACACTAGTATAGTATCCAAGTTTATAGCATACAGAGACTTGTCACCAAACAGTACAATGTTGGAGGCAGCCAACTGTTTGTTTTCGACATTGCGCTGGAGTGAGTCTATAGATGGTGCCAAGGTGATTCTGTTGCCAGACCTCCGTGCCGACAAGCTCAAATCGTTGGATAACATCGATGCCGTATTCGACAGGATATACAGAGCTGCCAGCGGCAAGACAGCACAGCTAGACCTGGTCAACCAGCGAGTGTTAATAAACTAATTATAGTAATAGTCTAACATTGATTGAGTCCACGACCTTATTCAGCTCGCTGCCAATCGTGTGACTTGGTATCTTATTCAGTGGCGTGTTGGGAAATGGTCATGACGGCCACGCCAGCGGAGAGGGGATCGATCTCTACGCTTTTTGGAACTTGCGAGTTTGGTGCTAGAGTTGTTGATGAGCCAACTACGACGACAGGACTGGCTACTGATATGGCCACAGGTGGTGTACTGGGATGTGGTGACAATGTTGCCGATGGTGGAGTTTTGACAATGACCTCTTCCTCCTCTTCGTCGCCATCAGACTGCCTCAGTCGCTTATCTTGATAAACGGAGAATATCTGTGTCTTGGTGAACTGCAGTATCCAATCTTGCTCCTCCTCATTCTCATACTCCACAGAGGCAAAGCTCTCGGGTATAAAGACGGACACGTGCTTGAGTTGGGAGACGTCGCGAATGCAATGCACCGAGAAGTTCTCAAACAGACGGTTAAGATGCAGACGGATGGTCTCGGTGAATGTGGACAAGAAGGCCTCCTGCACCTCGTTGGCGTAGTAGTTCAGTGACTTTTTGTTCTCCAGCGAGTTCTTAATGTCGCGCTGATGCTCGATGATCTTGTTGCCAAGCTCCTTCCACTTGGGGAACAGTATGATGGGTGGCATCTTGGTCTGTATCTTATTCTGGTCAATGTCAATTAGGAGCAAATCGCTGAGGTCAACGTCTGCCGCTGGCATTGTGATCATTCCAATGATGAATGGCACTGGTGCATTGATTACATCCTGCAACGAATCAGGTATGATTGGCAACAGTACTGATTGATATACAAATGGTTTCAACAGTGATACCATGGAGAATCTGGATTGATTGACGAGTGAGTTAGTGAGTGAGCGAGGGTGGAGGCAGGATGCTCCCATGGACTCCAAACTTACATCACGGATGTTAGGTTCTTGAGTGACTTGGAGTAGAAGATGATCTTTTTCTCGAGAAGCATAGCATTGAGAATAATGAGGATGGTCTTGTGAGTGAGTAGTTGGAGTGTGACAAAGAGTCCGTATTCAATGAGGAAGTCGGGATAGTCTGACGTGACATCTGCCTTGGCATCAGTGAGTGTGCCTCGTCTGAATTGAATGGTCGTCTCCAAGAATGGCACTTCATACCGCAGTGTCTCTCCAGGCATTGGTACATTCTGATAGTAGAAGTATTCAATGACCTCCTTGATTGGCTGTGGCCTCACTGGTGGAGGAGGTGATCCAGGGCTAGTTGGGTCCGGTGTGATTGTGATCTGAACTGTTGGTTGTTGAGTCGATGACTGTGATGGTTGGACAGGAGTGGAAGTGGGCACATCTACATGAGGGGAAGGCGATGGTGATTGAGAGGGAGTTGGTGATGTTGGACGCGGGGAAGTTGATCCACTAATGGCAGGATTCTTCTTGAATCGTCGGTTGAGGTTCGCTTGGAACTGATCGAGATGTTGGATATGCAGGATGTTCAGGACACTGTTGAGTATGTTGAAGTGCAATGGGAAGAATGGATACTTGGTGAGTACAATGTAGCACTTTGGTGCCACCTGTATCTTATCACCAACATCAATCGAAGGTGACAATATATCCTCATCATTAACATCGATTGAATCCGGTGTATTCCTATCAACAGCAGACTGCTTCATCGTGCACACTCCATAAAGTACATCCTTCTTCTCATCAGTGAGCATGAATACTATTGATTGTTTGAATGATTAGTGATGCTGCCTCCATCTCACTCACAACATCATTGAGGCACCTTACTTACCAAACGAATCCTCTGCCTCCTTTAGGTGTGTCTGTGTGTAGAGTAGAGAGAAGAGGTTGGAGTGTGATGCTGTCTGTGATTGAGTGGTGATGGGCACGCCAGAGGGGAAGGGGAAGTCCTGGACATTGATTGATCCAAGTGGCTTGTCAGGTGGGTATTGATATAGTACTTTAGGCTTCTCAAACACTGGACGTGTTGGTCGCGGTGATGTACTGCCCGAGTGCATCAAAGGTGGTTTACTAAATGATGACAAGAATGATGGTGATGCCGCTCTAGGTGATGGTGCAGGTGGAGTATCCGGTGCAGCATTTGGTACATGTAATGTATTGTTACTATTGTTACTATTGTTGTTGCTGCTGCTGTTGTTGTTGCCGTTGCCACCACCTCCGTTACCAACAAAAGGTGATAAAGGCGGAGATGTCTGTTTGGCTTCAGTACCAACTACCAAGAACCATTCAAATAGATGAGGCTTCTCCATTATTGTTGATGGTCTTCTACTGTGTAGTGATCGACTCAGACGTTCCTCATTGGTCATCTGCTCAACATTAAGAGTAATGTCCAGCCTCTTTCTTCCTGAAGGTGTTCTCTTGTGTGACTTTGTAAACATGTCTATTTCACCTAGATACAACAAACAACAAATATTATTATTTATATATATGAGTGTGATGTGATTGATTGATTGATTGATTGATGTGATTGATTTTGATTGAAGTCTTTAAACTCTTTCGTTATTAATAATAAAAAGAAGAATGTGGATGTTGCGTTAACTGAAATGATTGTGGATCTGAACATTACCCACTCCACAACCATCCAACAACTTTTCAAACTTCCATTATCCTTTTTTGGACCAACAACACAAACCTATTATCTGTACTCGCATTATTGCCATCAACCAAATATTAATAATAATTATAAGAATAAGAGTAATAATAATATATGACTCAGGAACAAAGGACATTATATATATTCATTCATTTCTGCTAAAGGTAAGAAATGATCAAGCCAAGTTCTCTTCTTTGAGTTGCTGTTTATCTCAAGATAGACCATTTATTCGTCTTTAACACTCATCGACGTATACTATTATTTGATTGAAAACTAGTTTGTATGATTGGATAGTTGGGTAATGTATCACACACGTAAATTAATACAATCAGCTTGCCCAAGAGTCAGCATGATGGTCATGACAATGACGTCAGTAGATGCTGTTGATGTAGGATTGATTGATTGATTGTGAGGTTCTGTTGACGATTGCAACGTGGCTGTCATCACTCTCACCAGAGACATGATAATGATCATGCGCCAAGTACAAACGGCGATTGGCTATTTTTGAATCAAAAAAGTCGCGCTGTGTGGTCTGGTCAGCTCGGCACGTCTTCACTGGCTTGTTTGACCACACACACCTTTTGTGAGCCAACCGTCTCACAAACCCTATCTACTTCTAACTGTGTAACGTGTTGACCATGTACATTTCAGTTTCCGGTCATTGGTTGGACTTGCTTGACCTAGCCTAGCAAGGACCATTCAGTCAGTCAGTCAGCAAGTCAAAAAATAATAATAATTTAGATCTTTTTACTATTCATTGTGTACATAAATATCTATATATCTATATCTATATATCCTTCAACATACTCTAATATATTTATATATATGTTTGTAATAATATCTAAACACAATATATAATATATTTATATACACACACAAGAAAGAAAGAAAGAAAGATATATAATGAGTTGGTTTGACAATCGCAGGACAGTGTTCACTTTGTTGACCTTGTTGATATTGGTGGTCGTGTTCAATACGGTCAGCTGGCTGTATAATAATCAAATGTCTTTGGTGACTGTGGCCGAGGAGAAGGACGCCAAACAGGCCAAGGAGTCAGAGTTGGTCTTGGCAAAGATACGTGAGCTTGAGGATCTTGTACGCCACTTGACCCCGCCACCTTTGGTCAGCACCGCCTTCTCGACGACCCCACCTTCCCAGCTGACCGAGGACGACATTAAGCAATTGGCACGCGAGCGACTACAGGGTCGTCTCGACCCATTCGACCCCAAAGTCGTTTTGACCGACAAGGACATGCTCACATACTTTATCGACTACTTTAACGAGCATAGCGAGGTTCTAAACAAGAACAAGTTCAAGCTGGCAGACAACCACATCCCAATCGTAATCAGAGTGTTCAACAAGCCTCAGTACTTCAAGGTCGTCCTCGAGTTCTACAAGCGTCTGCCAAGGATCAGCGAGACCATGTTGATCATCTCACACGACGGCATCTTCAAGGACATGTTTGACCTCGTCTCTGCCATTGACTTTTGTCAGGTATGTGTGTCCCAGCTTCGCGACAGTCCACATCGATGTCCATACAGATGCACCAGAAGAAGCAAGACAACTGACAACCATCCTCCACCTCACTTTAGGTCAAGCAAATTATACATCCATATTCATCACAAGTATTATCGAATAGATTCCCAGGCAAGTTGCCAATTAAGGAGGAGGCCGACCCTAATCATCCAAGGGACAATAATGTTACACCATTGAAGCATCATTATTGGTGGCATTTGAACTACATTTGGGAAGCCCTGTTGAAGAACCACCAGGGAGACATTTGTTTGATGGAGGAGGACCACCTGCCACTGCAAGACTTCTATCAGACTCTGACGGCGGTGCGCGATATCCGTAACAAGGACTGTCCAGAGTGCTGGAGTGTCCAGTTGGAGGGCTCGCAGCTTGGGGGCCAGGAGAATCACATGCTCGGCATGTCGGACAACATTGGCAACATGGGTGTAACGTTTGACAGGAAGCACTGGAACATGCTCAAGGGTGCCGCCAAGGAGTTCTGCGAGTTCAACGACTACAACTGGGACTGGACGATGCAAAGGATGAAGAACTTGGGCAAGATTGGAGACAAGTTCATGTTCACAAGACTTGCAAGAATTGTGCATATCGGCACGTGCGGCGTCCATCTAAAGGGCGCCGTGTGCGAGGTCACTCCAGACGAGCGTCGCGACTACGAGCAAAGGTTCGACAACAGCAAGAACAATGGCGACTGGAGCAAATACGACATCAACACTGGCTTGATCCATGGATATCCCCAAAAGAATGCCCCAGGCTTTGGTTCATGGGACACAGCCGACAGGCAGCACTGTTTGAAAATATCCTATTAAAGAATTAGTAAATAACAATCACACATTACAATTAGTTTGATTGATTGATTGATAGATTGACTGATTGGTTGATTGGTTGATTGGTTGATTTGTTGATTGGTTTGGGATCATAACACGTGTCTCCAACATTCTTATCTCACAAATGAGGGATCTATTGAGCAATGAGGAAGGGATGTGAATGAGATATTATTATTGATTCTTTGATTGATTGTTAGGTTGATAGATTGACGATAGAAGGTTGCTAGAAAATAAATATTCTTAAATAAATAAATATTGCAGATGCAGGTGATGGATTAAGAAGGACCTGGGTATGTTCAGTAGCAGTCTTGCTGAGGAGCAAGATGTTGGCTGGTAGGTGACATCTGGGTCAATGAAGGACAAGTTAGTTGGAGACAACGAGGTTCTAATTTAAGTTGGTGTGTCCCACATTTGAAAGTACTAATAATCATAAGAACTAATTCTAATAACCTTTTTGGAACTATTAGTTAAGTTTAGTGAGTTGATAGACACAGGTGACATAATAGATTATTGGGTATTGGTTTTAAATTATAGGTAATCTTAAGTACCTATAAGATTAGAAATCATAATCTTTCCTAAACACTAGAAATATTTACCATTAATTATAATAAATTAAAATATATAAATATCTTACATGACCGTCCTTGAAGAAGATAAGAATGAAATTCGTCCTCGTAAATTATATTACAAGTGCTGGGTATGCTATCGTTATGTACCGGATGGGACCAAATGCCAGAACAAAAAGTTTGTTATGCCTTTATTCCTTGCTATTATTCTAGCAATCCCAACTGTAGGATTCTCAGTTTTTGTTAATTGGGTAGGAAATAGAGAGAATAAGATGCATGGATTCACTTGAAAAGAATATTTATTAAGGTAAAGGTTCGATAAGATTAAAGCAATTATCAGTCATTTTCCAACTAAATTAATTTATCAAATTTTATAGGTATCCTTTGATTAGTTAATTAATAGAAATAATAAATATTAGAAACAATTTCCTATTTTAAGTTATATTATCCTCTAACAAAGATGAAGAAGCAAGAGATTAAATGGTCTAGAGGGACCAGTCCGTAGCTCAGAGGTCCAGTCGATGAAGAGTATCGAACTTCCCTCTTAAAAGTGTAGAGGGTTTATTGATATGATTGATTGTTTGTCGTGTTTGTGGGTTATATACAATTTGAAGGAATTGCCATCTTAGATAGAGTGGAACACTATCTATTATTTAAGTACTACATGTATCCATATCGCAACCTCACTTGGAAGGAGTGTTGAAGTGTTTAGGGGGTGTTTGATATATGAAGGTCGGGAGACTCAATAACAATAACCCTGAGGAAGAACCAGAAAATGACAAGACAGCAGGGACACTGTCGGTACCACTTCTAACTTAATGCATTTTAATTAAGGTGGGAAGTTTGATTGATTGATTGGTAATTAGAGCTATGTTGGAGTGATTCCTCTTTCCTGGTTGAGTGTATTTGCTTGACCATCTAGACAACGAATAGAGTGGGGTTGAATGGATGATTGATCATTTCCATTTATGCTACCTACTTTAATTGATAAATGTCAATTGTTTGTATATAATGGTCCATAGGGTTAAGAAATTCTGGAGGTCATAGGAGAAACTTATTTAAGGACTGAACATTGTATATTCCATTGTTATCACTACTTAGATTTAAATTATAACTACAATATTATTAATTCATTCGAACTAACTATTTAATACCTTATTTATCCAATATGTTATCTACATTTTTGAACACTGATTCCTGATCTGCCAATCCAATTGCTATCTCTGTTCTAATGAGTAAGTATTGAATTCAATATAGAGTTTTATTTATTCTAACAATCTCTTAATAATAAGCATTTCAAGTTCTATTGAGATGTGTCGCTCTGTCCTACTTCTATTTTAATATCGATATGGATCTATCTGATCGTGCCAGGACCTATTTCAAGATTGTGTGTTATCTCACTTATAGGCATCATATCAACCATCATATGTACCGTTCTTCAATATTGTGTTAGCTTTAATGTAACAGGAATACAATTGGACAAGGTTTTATGTACAATGCAATATATATTTTTGATTTTGATTGATATATCCTMTCCTCTCTCTCTTCTGTTGTCCTTGGATTCAAACAAAGGAGAAACAATCCCCCACAATAAACCTATCTCCACAACTTCTCTCATCATCTTCACCAAAGTCTCTTGGTGGGAGGGTACTCGTCCAGCATCTTCTTTTGGTGCGCCTTCTCCTCGGGTGTCAATGTATAGTTTGCAATGTCCTTGCTGTGTGCTGACATCTCATGGTCGGCAATCAAGGTAGACCAACTTGACAAATTTAATGTAACATACCTTGTCATTTGTCTAACTATTTTTCCTAAATCTTGATCTAGTTTGGAGTATTAAAGAACCAGTAATAGACAATTAGAGAATTCATGCAAAGTAATCCATTACATTTATTGATCCTGTTTATCCATCATTACTTCAGATGATATTGTTGTTGATGATGTGGTTGGTTCTGATGGTGTTGGCTTCACTCGCTTCATATGATGGTCGATTTGTTTGTCAATGTCGTTGTCATTGTCGTTGTCATTGTCGTTGTCGTTGTCATGATCGCTATTGTTAATGTTGTTGTTGTTTTCATCAATTGTACAATGTTCGTCGGCGTTGATGTTGTCGGATGATGTTGTTGGGTGTAGATTGTCACAAGTATTACTCAGGTGATTGTTAATGTTGATTATGCCTCCACCATTGTTTGATTGACTGTCATCGTCGTCACATCCATACTTTCGCTTTGGTGTTCCCTTCCTTTCAGTCTCATTGCTCTTATTGTCATCTGTTGTTGTTGTTTGGTTGTTGTCGTCTGGTTGTTGAGGCTGATCATCTACTTTCAGCTCGTCCTGCTGTTGAGTATGTTCTATACTATCCTCCTCCTCCTCCTCCACATCAGAAGTTGATCCATTTGGTATGATTGCTGCCGGCTTTTGTTGTACCAACACATCATTGACAATAATATCATCCTCGATGTCCTCTTCGTCATCATCATCATCGTCGTCATAGTCCACTATCCTTGCATTTCCATTGAGTATATGCTTGTTGTTGTTGTTGTTGTTGACATTGTTATTGGTATTGATGATGCCAGTGCCAGTGCCACTGATCAGATAATCATCCTTGTTGTGTGATAGTGTCTTGTTGTCAATATATGCAATGTGAATGTTATCATCAGAGTCGTCCGAGTCATCGTCGCGATTGAAATATGCCTCCTCATCTGCATCCAACTCCCTCGTGTTCCTAAGTGAGTGATAATGACTGTGTTTATGTGATCGCTGAGTTAGTATCATGATTGATTGATTGAATGATTCGTTAAACAGTCATACCTTCCTGATGAGAATGCAGCCTCTGAGCTATCATAGGAATCCTTGATCTGTTCGTACTTGAGGATCATGTGCTTGAGGACATCGGTGTAGGTGATTGGCTCAAAGAGTGGTCGATAGCGATCGACCAGGTAGACGACCAACTGCTTGATGTTCTCCTTGTAGATGAACTGAAACAGCTCGATGACTGCCGAGTTGATGAGGTTGTAGCGATCAAGGTTCTGACGGAAGGCCGCGATGATCGGGTCAAACAGATGCTCCTTGACGATGAAGTTGTTGTACAGATCGTCCTTCATGCTGACCAGACACCGGAAGAATCGGATGGCGCCCAGCACCAGGTAGCGCTCGGTGCTCGACGTCAATCGCAAGATTGTCTGGGCAATGTTCTCCTGGATGATGAAGTTCTTGATGCGGAACGAGTGGTGCTTTATACAGTATATAATAAGTTCGACTACATTGTACAATACAAACGACTCCAGGTTTGTGCTTGGATCACCTGGTATCATTGGACGGCATTCATCAATGCCATTGCTGTTGCTGTTGCTGTTGGTGATGCTGTTCTTTGACAATGGCGCAACCAACTCATAGATGCCTCGTTCATAGAACAGTCTAAAGAACTCGCTCATCTGATTGATTGATTGGTTGAGGTATGAGTGTCAGTCAGTCAATTCGCCACAGTGTTGGACCTGTCAGTATGTTTGATTATTACCTCGGCCAAGTCAGCCTCTATCAACACTTTGATAATCTCAACAATCTGATTCTTAACGCCAATGTCTGAATCATTGATGAATGCCACCAACAGTTGTGATAAGAATGTGCTGTTTGATACAATGTAGCTTCGTAGCATCTTGGTTTCATGTGACAATGTAGATAGTAGGACCTCAGTTCTAGATAACCAAGTAGTAATGTTAGTGGACATGGACTGGTTGGCGATGACTGACTGCATATCTGGACTCACGTTGATATTCTAGTTTGAGTGTTCTCGTCGTCGAGTGTAGTGGATAGTGTTTTGAAGAGGTCGAGCGATGCTAGTGTTTGAAAAAACTGTATCTTGCCTGGAGGCTGTAGACTCTTGGACAGTGTGCATAGCTCCTGAAGGAATAGCATCAGGTCTCTCCTCTCGGATGAGCCCCGTACACTCTGTTGTATCTGTGTGAATCTGGATTGATTGTTTGAAAGAGTGAGCGGATGAGTCCAAGGAAGGAGCAGCCCGGCCAGCCAGGCCAACCAACTAACCAAAAAACTTACATCTTTTGTAGAAATAATGTATCCTTCTGAATGTGTCCAACTATCTCTGAGTTGTTAAAGTATATAATGGAGTTCAATGTTGTAAAGGTGTAGTCATCCAACACCCTGGGCAGGACGACATCCTTGAGATATTGGATTCGAAATGTTTGGTGAATAGTTGATATCAGTGCATCCGTTGAGAACTTGACCACCTCCTTGAATATCACCTGTTGGCTCAAGAACTCCCTATGTTTGATCCTATTCTGATCTGCAATCTCTGGGTCATCTACATTATAAAGTATGAATGAGTATGAATGAGTATGTTTGATTGAATGATTGAATGAATAGGACTTACATTCCAGAACTCCCATGACCCTTAATAAGTACTCCTCCGCCAGTAACACTTCGAATATTGAAGAGTCATTGAATAGTATCAGATTCTTGAATATAGTGAACATCTGATGGAGGTTGTCAATGTCGCACTCCTTCTCCAAATCATCAAACATGCTCAGCAGTGCATTGAGATAATCCTAATGATTGTTTGATTGATTGAATGAATGAATGAGTGTCAGTCAATGCAATGTCATCAAGTCAAACGAATGATAACAACTTACATCTTTGAGTATAGTAGCCACAATCTTCTCGCGATATGCTTGTGGAAGAGTGGGATCAATCGTCTCCCTGATGGCAGTGATGTTGTCAACGGTGGGCTCGGGTATGTCGATGAGCTCGACATCGGAGGAGTCCTTGCGCTGATGTGTGCTGATGAACTCCCACACGTCCTGACAGCCGGCCGAGTCCTGGAAGCTGAGCGCCAGGTCTTGGTTGGTGTTGGGCTCGGTCCAGACGATGAGCGTGTCCTGCTGACGCTGATAGATGTCCAGACTATAGACCCTGGACTCGAGAATCGACGACCCGTCCTCCTCAGACTTGACAAAGATGCAGTGTGCAGCCAATGAGTCGAGAAAGGTGCATGACACGAATCCCGTGCCCCTGTCCTCCCACTTGCCATTGATATCGAGCTGATAGACCTTGACTCTCTTCCTAACGTCTGTCGTCTGTGTTGCCATCATATTTCCTGCTTTGTATATTTGTCAGCTCGCGCTTTGACGACGCGTCCTCTGGTTGTCAAGAACGCGTCACCACAGTCGAGAGTGAGTGCGTGCGTGTGTCTTTGGTCTGTCCTTCTTGACCTATCCCTTCTAACTTGTTTGTTTGTTTGTTTGTTCGTGTTGTCTTGTCGTATATGCTAACAACTGAACAGTGGGCAGGCAAGTAGTGTTGAGATGAACAAGCCGGTGTTGGCAACCAATATCCAAGAGTCAAGTGTCGTGTGAATATATGTCTACAGGAGTTGTCCTACTGTTACTACACTCTGAACTGTTTGTTTGTTATTGTTGTATGAGTAAGTGAGTGAATATATATAAATATATATTTGTTGTCAGAGTGAGTGAGTGAGGTGTGGGAATGAATGATAATGAATGAATGTGTTGGGTCATGTAATGAACATTGTGTATCCTTTCAAAAGGGAGTTGTTTTTTTCTTTTTTTTTATTTATTACAGTTCAAATCTATGCTGTTCAATAATCAGCAAAGGATCAGCTTTGACCATCAATGCAATCATCTGACATCTAATCGTTTTGTGTAGAACGGAACCAAAGTATGATGATATATAAACTTACTCTAATGTTGAGGCGCTTGGGAGATGTAGACAAATTCATATTAACCTTCATTCGTGGCAGATGACGCCGGCGTGGATATACTCCTAATGATGTCCGACCTGCTTGGAGATGATCAACCATATTCCTTTCTTTTGGTTCAAAAAGTTCTATTCTTTATTTAGTACCTGTAGTGAACAAGCCATGATCAACTAGTTGTGCAGGGTATCACTAGGAACCAGCACATAAGGAGATGAATTGATTGATCTGATCAGCCAATAGTAAATAAATTCAAAATCAGTCATGCGTCAATCAAATGATCAATGGTTAATATAACATGTTCCAAAGGATACCCTGGACTCGACAGGGTCGTTGTCTTCAAGTGGTATCCATATTCTTTCCAATCGTCCTCCATATTCTTTCCAATCGTCCTCCTCAGACATCGCTGAAGTGTTGGACGATTGAGTATGCCAACCAGAGCATCACACTTATTCTTCCACAACAAGAGGATCATTGTTGTTGGTGGCTATGTTGATATTGAATGTGAGGTCTTACTCACTGTCATGTTAGAGTTCCATAAAGGCAAAACATTGGTCCACAAATGACCCCAACCCCACTCTGGCGCCACATACAACAAGCTGACTGCACTGCTCAGATCTATTAATGCTCAGATCATTCATGTGCAAAAGTTTGATCGCGCGTGTCGCCAGAGAAGATGAGAGACACACGTGCTTCTTGAGGCAGAAGGAACTTGAGGATTGGAATGGTCTTGGTCAAGATGTTGGTCATTTGGCCCTGGAAAAGCTGATACTTCAAACTCTTCGTGACAAAACTTCCATTGATGCTTATTCTCCCTCAAATATCTTGTCGCCTTTGAGAGGTGTCCGCCAATCACCACCGGCCCAATGTCCAACCATTTCTCTCTGCCAACCGACTGAATCCCTGTGGATCGTATCACGCAGTCCCTCCACGGATACAACAGGGGATACCAGTTCAGCTCCACTCTTCCATTCCCATCCCTCGCCGTAGCGACCTCCAACTCAACTCTTCACGTTCAACTTCAATAAACTAACCATTAACCAGTCCTCAGGCCAAGTACCGACATTGCCAATACATACGTAGTGATGTATTCTCCTGTCATAGCAAGTGCAATTAGAAAATGGAGTACAGGTTGGCTTCCTGGCAGCCTTAGGACTTATATTTGATGAAGGTTGGCTGGCTAATATTAATAATCGGATTTCTCTTGCCTGAGCTCTTGATAGTGCACCTCTTCGACGAAGCCGCGGTAGAGTAACATGTCTTTGCTGTTGTGGCACAGTGGGCATTGCTCTCGGCATGGTAGTTCATCGAGATAGCTCATCGCAGCCTGACTGGGGCCCTCGCTTGAGTATGCCAATGACCGCAGTACGCAGCCTTCGGTGCGATTTTCGTGGAGGAACTTGACAACGTCCAAGCAACCGCTTCGCGCGGCAAAGGCCATGGCGTCGGCTGAGCATCCCTCGGTGCGATTTGTGTGAAGGAACTCCAACACTGCCATGTGGCCGTTTGCTGCCGCCATATCCATTGCAGCCTTGGTGCAGCCTTCAGTGCGACAGTGATGCAGGAAGAGAACGACCTCCAACTGGCCGTCGGCTGCTGCATGACCCATCGTGTACTCGTCGAAGAGCATGGTCGCGCCAACTTGGTTCAAGGCGTGCAGGTACTTGAGCACCTTCATCTGTCCGGCACGAGCTGCGTGATATCCGGCAGTCTCTATGACATACTGTGGCCTGGTCCGAATGAAGTGTTCAATGAGAGCGATATTACCATTGGCAGCAGCTTTTTGCACAGTTTCCAATTGTTCGAACTGGAACTGTGAATCAATAGAGGGGATGTTGAGGGAGTTGTCCATTATTCCTTGTTTGCAGTTTGTGCTCTATAGGTTGGTTGTTAAAAGTTAATCCAATCCTACTTGTAGTGAAGTTTGTGAAAACATTGATTTGATTCGAGCCTCCATCCTCCATCCTCATCCTTTTGTTAGAAGAATGAAGAATGTAACTTGTAACGTTTCCCACCTTAATTTTTCTAAGCAATAGCAAGTTACAAGGTGGGTGCTCTATTCTATTCGCACACAATCTCCTTGACACTCAACAAGTAAGCTGTTGGTAGGGTACACCACTCGACACGTTGGTTGGCTGGTAGGTTTGCTCGATGGAAGATATACAACACGACTAACAGGTTGGCTCGCAGATCGATTAGTGAATCCACTACTTTGAGTGTCAATGTTGAAACAATCAATTCGGTCCAATAGTTCGTCATTGTGGAATCCACCGACCAAATAGATGAGACTGTCACCATCGAAGCATGTTGATATGCTCGCACCTCCATCGACACCGATGATCTCAAGGTCATTGTGCCACTTTTGATCGATGAGTGAGAAGCGAGAGTTGGCTGATCCCTCACCTCCAAACACATAGACACTATCTCGTGCATACACAACTGATCTGAATATGCGCTCTCTTGGTGTGCACTTGTCATCGATCACAGTCCACTCACCAGTGTCCAATGAGAGCATCGAACATGAGTCCTTCCACAGTGAGAAGATGTGATTCCTGAAGCCATGATCAATCATTGTTGGTTCTTCATGATAAGAATATTTATCAATCTGCTCCTTGATGCCTCTCTCCAATAAGTATGAATTAGAATTTAGTCGTATTGTTATGTCGAAATAATGATCAGTCTGAGTGGCTTGTGATCCTCTTCGAACAAAGTCCAACAGTTGATCATCTCCAAACGTGACACCATCGTCGAATGGATTGAACTGCTTGTCGATGAATTGATCCATTGACTTTGATGTTTGAATCGATTGAACCAACTGATTCATCCTGTCATCTACATCGCCAACGCTACCTTCACCATCGTTCACATTGTTGTTATGGGTAGCGCGTGCAGTGAGATTGCCAATCTCACTGATGATGTTGTTGATTGATGTTGTTGTCCTGTCGAGCTCTTCATCGAGTTTCTCCTTGGCTCTCCGCTCCTCCCTCATGAGTATCTCATGCAACTCTCTGAACTGATTGGCGACACGTTTGTGTGAGATCTGCATGCGGTGTCGTAGGACCATGCCAATTTTCGCAATTTGTCCCAGAGGTCGTCAATGCGAGTGTCAACTTCTTTATCCTCTTGTCACTGGTGAACTGTGTCTTCAAGATGTGGACATGTTCAACATCATGTTTAATATGTTGAGTGGTAGTCAGACAGACTGTGCAGATTACCTCATTGCAATCATAACACATAATCCTTGGTTTCTTATTGTGTATCAAACATCTTAATGTATCATCATTGTTCTCATCATTCTTCCTCTTTTTGTTACCATTATCTACAACGTCACTATCTTTATCTTTATCTTTAACTTTATCTTTATCTTTATCTTTATCTCTAACGTAATTAATTGAAAGGGACAAATGAATGAATTAAAAGGATAACTTTGACTTTGACCATGCCCTTTCCCTTGCGCTCACCCTACCCCCTACCCTCGCCCTTACCCTCACCCTGACTCTTGAAGGCATCTTGTTCCATCTGGATAGTGATAACAATAGGTTAACCATTGAGGTGTACAGGTCAATATAATTCATTGCCTGGCTCCTCGTTGTTCAGTGGGTTGGAGCTCATGCCACTGATCTTGTTGTTGGTCGATTGCTTCCAGTAGTCGTATCCCTTCCTGCCTCCAAAGATCATGATGGCCAGCGCCACGGCAGCAGCCACGACAAAACCGGTAATGACACCGGTCGAGATGATGGCAGCCTTGTTGCAGCCGAATGGCAGAGGTGAGTAGTCGTGGAACTCGCATTTCTGGGACTCGAGGTGCACACGCCGTACTGGCAGTCGGTGCTGTTGGCGCAGTTCATTGGTGTGTTGGAACAGAAGGTCTTCCAGTTGTTTCTGGTAATGCCTGGTGTGTTGGCGGCGGGACAATTGTCGATGGTACATCTCGGACACACTCCTAATGATGTACGACGACTTCTAAATATCAGCTGTAGTGTTACAGCTCAATGTAGGTGGTCGACTTGCTTGGAGTTGAAGTTGTGTCGGACTGTCGTACTCGAGCTGGTGTCTTCAATCTTATGTTGTTGCTAATGGTCGGAGGTGACATCGTTGGCCTTGAAGGTGTTGTTGGAACAGGAGAGGTTGTCGTCGCAGTAGCAGTAGAAGTAGATGTTGTTGTTGTTGTTGTTGCAGTGGGAGGAGTAGCTCCACGAGTCATCAATGGCATTATGATACTTGGTTGATCACGGAAATCAGATAGAGTGTCTTCGGGGAAGTGAGATGATATTATAAGATCACGTTGTAGATCCAAACTATTGATTAAGTAATTGCGTAACGATGGGAATATAGTGGCCAACGTCTTTAAATGAGGTAATTGTTGCAAGTGTTCATAATGTCTTTGTATATCCTCCAACAATGCATTGATATTATCAGAGTAGATTTGATTGTTTACTTGTTGCTGTTGCTGTTGTTGTTCCTGTGATGAACTATCTAATATAACAACATCCACATCATCAATAATATTATTAGTATTCATAATATAATGTATATTGTGCAACGTAGTTGTATCTCTATCTCAATTCATTGTGTTTGAAGATTAGACTTTGAGAGATGATTAGCTCTCTTTTGACTTCAACAACAAAAACATTTACAAGTTATTACTTTGTTGTGTGAATACATCAGCAACAACAACAACATATACATCACAAATATAGATAGATAGACATATATAGATAGATAGACATATAGATAGAGATGGCTGTTAGAGAGATAGATACAATCTCTTTTGTTATGGGATCATTGGTCATGGTCATTGGAGTGATCATTCCATTATCATTCATGATTTACAAGAATAAGAAGGTGTTCTCAACTATCAAGACTTCAAAGCAATGATGCTCATTCGTTCTTTCAATCAATCAATCATTCGATCATTCAATCAATCAGTCAATCAAGAAGGACATGGCATTGAACAAACCTCAACCATGGATTAGATACATAGACATCATCAGTTTCACAAGGGAATGCATTTCATTGGGCATCCCATTCAATCAATCAATCAATCAATCAATACACATGATGTCGATGATGACTCGACTACACTTTGTTACAATAGTACTCTAGGAATGATGATATTGATGATGGATGATTGGGTTTATTAAAAGGAACACTACTACTTGCTAATGATCATCCAATAGAAGGACGATGATGAAGATGGATGGACACTAGCATAGTGATCGCTAGGTGAGAAGACGTAATACTAATGATATTAATTGTTGACCTGCATCTCGTTGTCAACCTTTCTCTTCTTGCCGCCACCGCAGCATGAGAAAGCCTTGGACACCTTGCTGAGGAACTTGGAACGCATCTGCAACCAAGAGATGACGTAGGTGGCAATGCAGCAGACCAGGGCCAGTGCCTGGAGAATGCAGACGACCAACTCTCCGGCAATCGATGGCTCCTTCAAGTGCGACAGGCAGACGCCAACAGACACGATGTTGATCACACCGAGGATGTACTCGAGCCACAGATGGTAGTGGTCAAAGTATGGCTTGCGGATGAACAGCAGCACGCAGTACAGCAGCTGGACGAGGGCAATGACGATGCACTGGGCGATGGGCACGGCGCGGTCGTTGCCGGCCAGGGGGTAGGCGGGCTCGATGTTGAAAGCCAGGATACCGATGATCATGGCCATGATGAAACGCTTGAGGTAGGCGAACATGACGAAGCGCTGGTCGGTCTTGGGCTTGAACGAGACGTACAGGCAACCAAACTGCTGCTTGAAGGTTGGGTTGTGGAGACGGCTCTCGGGCACCTTGAGGAAGTAGAATATGGCGGCGGGGAAACCAATGCCGTACAGGATGATTATAATCACACCTGGCACGATGGTCTTGGCGGCCAGAGGCTTGACGACGATTGCGAACGCGGCAGCACTGATGACACCAATGTAGGAGAACTGGAGGATACGGATGGTGCAGTGGATCAAACGGTTGCGGATAACCTCGCGCCAGTGGACCAAGCTCTCGATGAAGCCAAGGATGAGGAAGACGATAAGGAGTGGCACGATGAAGGCGGCGGCGAGGATGGCGAACCAGAAAAGGATGTTGGCCAAGTTGTAGGTGGAGCCCGACTCGAGGATGTTGTTGTACTGGGCGTAGGTGAGCAAGCTACGGGTGGACTGCTCGGTGACGTCGTACATGTTGCGGTCGGGGAAGTAGCCGGCGGGCATGGCGTCGCGGATCGACTGAGGGAATGGGATGCCCAAGTTGGTCCAGTCGAGGTACTCGGTGAAGTTGAGGAAGCGGGATGGGAACACGACGCCCATGTGCGAGATGAGCGAGATGAACTGGAACTGATCCATGAGTGCCCAGGCCTTGGCTGAGCGCTGGTCGTGCCACCAGAGGATCGAGGCGTCCTCGTGACTGGCCTTGGGGTAGGTACCGGTGCGGAACTCAATCGAGTAGTTCTTGGCGCGCTCAATGTCCATTGGGATGGCAGAGAACATATCGATCAGGAACAAGATGGAGATGAGGGCGATGAAGATGCAGGCAAGGATGACAACGCCAACCTCGACCTCCTCTTGGTAGAACCATTCGCGGCAGAAGCCATTAACTGGACCGTAACGGTTACCGGTCTGGCAGGTCTTGGTGGAGACACACCAACCACAGTAGGTGACGTCAATGCAGGATGTGCGGGTCTTGTAGGTGTCACACTTGGCGGCGGGGGCGGCGTACTGGCAGTACTCGCCGGCGTACTCGGCTGGGCAGCTGCATGTGTTGTTGGAGAGACCGTCGGTGCTGGCAACGCACAGACCACGACCACTGCAGTTCATGTAGCAACCGTACTCACTGCAGTCTGGCTTGGACATGTAGTATGGGCTGCACTGGCAGACACCGTTGCTGCACTGGCCATTGCCGCTGCAGTTGTTGAGTGCACCTGTGCACAGCTTGTCCTCACAGAAAGTTCCGTTGTAGTCAGCCTTGCAGTAGCAAACGCCCATCTTGCAGGCGCCTTGGCCGTTACAGTTGCTCTCGCATGGCGACTCGTAGGTGTTGACGATCAGCTCCTTGGAAGTGAACACGGTGAGGGTGTTCTCGGTGATGTTGATGGCCAGACCGATGGACAAACCGACGACTGGGACATCGCTGTAGAAGAACTGGACGGTGTTGGGGCGCTGACCCTGGTAGCCGATACCGGTGATGGCGAGACCGTTGGCGTCTCTGCCGACAAAGAACACTTGACCTTGGATATGGTCGTAGGTGGCCAGGTCACATCTTGACAAGTATGAGAGCTGGTGGGTTGAGTTGGACGTCATATTGTTGACGTTGGCGTAGGACAGGACGTCCATGTTGCAAACGAAATCAACACAGTAGCAAGTGAACAACAACTTGTTGTCTGGGTCAACTGTACCTGATTGTCTGTTCTTAACGGACTGGGTAGTGTAGGTACTACATTGTATTGATTGATAGATTGATTGATTGATTGTTAGTACTACGCGAGATAATAATGATTGATTGAATGAATGAATGAATAACATACGTGATGATACTGATGGTCTTCAAGTCGATGACGGCGATGCTTCCTACCTCATCTCCAATGAACAGCAATCCATTTGCAATGTCTGGTACACTGATGGAAGGAGAGTTAGTGATTGATTGATTGGCTGGCCATTCATGATGTATAAGTACTTACACAGCCCAACTGTCAGCATTGGAGAGAGCGCTGCCAATACTGAGGGTCTGGATGTTAAGGGTGAAGTTGTTGGTGTCAATGACAGCGCTGTCGGGTGTGGAGACAAAGTAGTTGACGTTCTTGTTGCCCTGGTCGATGACAAAGATGTTGGTGACGCCGCTGGTTGGGTTGGTGTAGGTGAAGGTGGCGATCGAGATGATGCCATTCTGATTGACGACAAGGTTGGCGTTGTTAGTCAGGTTGGCAACCAGCACCTTGTTGCCGGTGATCGAGTAAATCGTGTCCTGGACATTGGTGGAGGACCACTGGGAGATATCACCGCCATCCGCGGCGGTGTTGATGAGCCAGGAGGTGCCGTTAAATATTGAGCCAGAGACGGCGCTGGTGTCGCTGGTGATCGAGGTACTGTAGGTGTCGATGTAGCGGCCTGAGCTCAGGACAAAGCCCTTGGGCGCCTGGATACCAGTCTGGTACGACAGGATGGCCATCACATTAGGGTTGACGCCATACTCAAAGATCTTGGATTTGAAGTAGTTGGGGGATTGTGCCATTGACACAGTTGCCATTATCACCCATACCAGGGTGATTGAAACGACCAATTTAGTCGTCGTCATTATAAATTGTTTGTGTAATATATATATGTATTGCGCTTAATTAATTATTATTACTATTATTATGATGGAGTTGGAAGATGTTTTGATTGATTGATTGATTGATATACTATTCCTACAATATTCTAAAATATTAATAAGGATAATAATAAATTATTTGTTAGTTTATCTGTTTGATTGTGCTGTCATGTCGTCCAATGATGATCATCATCAGATCGACCAAGATATATCTAAAGATCTTAAATCTTAAAATAGATAGATACTTACATACAACAAAGACTTGTTTGTTCTTTCACTATTATCTATCTCTCTCTCTATCTATTACTTTACAACAACAACCTAATCAAAAACTTCAACTTAGGACAGCAGAGTGTCAAGACAAATCAAGAAGGGGATGCAACGAAGCAGATGTTATGTACATAGGAGTTACTAACTAAACAAACATCAATGCCCACACACACTCACAGGAGGACACAGGAAGGAGAACACTGTTCAGATATGTTGCTGATGACAGCAGACAGTCCACTGTGGTGGTCCACTTCCTCTTTGTTTGATTTGATTCATAAAATATTATTTAATCAAGATACTTACTAGAGTGTCAATTGTGTGTAGAATTCAAGCAGAAGGCGGTTGATGCGTCAGATTGAGCCGGAATTTATGTACGATTTAGATGTGCTAAGGGTATCCAATACCATGTTCTGTACACAATGGAATCCAAATCGAGAGAAGCAATCACTCATGCACACACTGATCGCTGCAACAAAAATCAAATCAAAAACAAAAAACGTGAATTGATCAACCGATCCGTATTGGCCCAACCCATGCCCCGCTGATCGACTCGCCCAAGTGTGTTCCACCATGGAACCTACACGGGGGTCGACTCTCTCGGGGTTGTCAAGTGAAGATATTATTGTTTAACAACGAACACTACGTAGGGAGTGAGTGAGTAGGTGCATCCATATGATGGATGTCAATTAACAAGAGGCGCCTTTGGAACGGCAAAGGGTGTATCTATGTGTCCGGTCGGCGAGGAGATCAGTGCGCCAGAAGAGAGATAACATGTGCAGTGCAATGATGTGTGATTGTAGATTGGCTTGGTGGGGCATGCCTTGGCGGGTCTTGTTTAACTGTTGTTGTTGGGGATGGACAATGTGTGTAACAATGAATGAATGGATGAATGAATGAATGGTAGTAACATAGGGAAAGAGATAATAGATAGTATACTTTAGTCCAATGAAACTTGTTGCAATGGCTTGAGGTTTGGTGAGACAGTGAATGGACAACCAGTGACAGCCTTGAGTTGGTCGACGGTGGTGCCATCAGCAATCTCGATGAGTACGAGTCCCTTGCCTTGCTCGACGTCAAAGACGGCCAGCTCTGTGATGATACGGTTGACACAACCCTTGCCAGTCAGTGGCAGAGTGCACTTGTCCAAGATCTTTGGCTTGCCATTCTTTGATGTGTGCTCCATTGTGACGACGACGCGCGATCCACTTGCGGTGAGATCCATGGCGCCACCTGGTCCCTTGACCATCTGGCCTGGAATGACCCAGTTGGCCAGGTCTCCGTTGACAGACACCTCCATACCTCCGAGGATGGTGAGGTCGACGTGGCCACCTCTGATCATGGCGAACGAGTCGGACGAGGAGAAGATCGACGAGCCTGGGATAGTGGTGACTGTCTCCTTGCCGGCGTTGATCAGATCTGGATCCTGCTTGCCTGGCTTGGGGAATGGACCCATGCCCAACAGTCCATTCTCACTCTGAAGCTCGATTCTGATGCTCTTTGGCACGTAGTTGCTGGCCAATGTTGGCATGCCAATGCCGAGGTTGCAGTACATGCCGTCCTTGAACTCGAGTGCGGCACGACGCACAATCTTCTCACGCTTGACAGCAGCCTCGTTCTTTGGCTTCTTGTCGGCAGAGGCGGGGGCGCCGCTCTGGTCCAGGGTGAGACGCTCGATGCGCTTCTCGTAGGATGGACCCTTAATGACGCGGGCCACGTAGATTCCAGAGAGATGGATCTCGTCTGGCTTCAGCTCGCCAGCCTCGACGATCTCCTCCACCTCGGCAATGGTGATCCTGCCGGCGGTGGCCATTGGTGGGTTGAAGTTCCTGGCGGTGTTTCTGAACACCAGGTTGCCACGAGTGTCGGCCTTCCAGGCCTTGACCAGTGCAAAGTCTCCAGTGATTGCCTCCTCGAGCACGTAGGTCCTGCCGTCAAACTTGCGGACCTCACGGGGCTTGCTCATGATCTCCACCTTGCCCGAGCCGTCAGCGGCGAACTTGATGGGGAAGCCACCCTCCTCGACGAGGATCGTGCCAACACCGGTGGGTGTGTAAAAGGCGGGGATACCGGCGCCACCAGCGCGACAGCGCTCGGCCAGGTTGCCCTGTGGTGTGAGCTCGACCTCCAGCTCACCCTTGAGGTACTGTGACTCAAACACGGCATTCTCACCGACGTACGATGAGATCATTCTCTTGACCTGACGAGACTTGAGCAGCAGTCCCAAACCAAAGTCATCGACACCAGCATTGTTACTGACAATCGTCAAGTCCTTGACACCCTTCTCCTTGACTGCATTGATCAAGTTCTCTGGGATACCACAGAGACCAAATCCACCGACCAACCTGTCATTCATTGAGTTGATTGAGTTGATTGATTGATTGATTGAAATGTTAAGACCATCAGTCCTGACTACTACATCTACTACAACAACTACTATACCACTTACAGCTTTGAACCGTCCTTCATGTCAGCAACTGCCTCCTTGGCAGAAGCAACTACCTTTGAAGTTGAGTATGATCTCAAGGTGCTCTATATCGCAGTATGTGGTTGATTGATTGATTGAATGAATGAATGATTGTTTGTTAATATTGATTTGAGCAACATGCTGCAAAGATAACCAGTCATCAAGACTTGTCTCAAGATGACATACATAGAATCTAACGATTGACTTTGTGCTTGATAACATTGTATTGATATATATAATAAAGTAGTACTTGTATAAAGTAGTAAAGTGAAATGAGTGAAGCGTAGTCGGGATGATGATGTTGATGAAACCAAGGTCCACTCAATGGATCAAGTTCTCCAAAGATGAAATTTCGAGTCTGAACTTTATAAAGTTCCCAGAGGATCTTTCGACACTTTGGCCCTTGTCGAGTTTCAAAGGTAGTATAAGAGATAGAACTTACAAGGTATACCAAGAGAGAGACTTATCAATCTTGGTACATTGGTATCATTACTATTCGCTTCATCGACTTTGGATGAGAGGAGTATGATTATCAACAATTCATAGACAACAATGAGTATCTATGATGGTGACTCTTTCCATCCTCGCTCCATCTCAATCTCCTTCCTTCATTCCTTCCTTTTTGATTGGTCAATCAGTCTATGATAGCAATCAATCAACCTTGATCATGGTAATATTTGTTACACCTCATCATGACAAGATTGCTCTTCGCGAACAAAATGTGTGTGATTGCAAAAAGACGAGTGAACAATGAAACAAGACACAGGCCCAGAGTCCAACCATTCAATCAAGTCTCATTACTACTATAACACATATATACAACAACAACAACAACACGAATACAAGATGTCAATCACTGAGAATACACCAGCTACACCAACAACTACAGAGGCAGCACCAAAGAAAAAGATTTGCTGCACTTGTCCAGAGACCAAGAAGATTAGAGACGAATGCATCGTTATGAATGGCGAGGACAAGTGTCTTGGCTTCATCGAGGCTCACAAGCAATGTCTAAGAGCTGAAGGTTTCGATGTCTAATGACATTGATCCAATCTCTAATAATATATATAATGATTCAAAGGATGCGTCATTGCTTCAATGCATCCTTCTACTTCTTCCTCCTCTCCACTTCATTCCTCCCCTTCATTCTCCTTCCTTCTTCCTCACTTTCATCCAATGAACAACAATGTTGAGTTGGATCAATGGCATCGACAGCCTTTCAATAAACAATCACAAGCATAGATAGTCAGTTACACTCAATGTGTACATCTAATGCTACTCAAAGTCGACTGACTTGGCGTCATATTGATTGAATGTAAAGGATAAGACAGAGACAAAGGGGATGGATGGTTAGGTATATCAATAAATAGGTTGTTTATTGTTGATTCCTATTCGAATAGTTGGTTGGTTGGGCAATGGATACATAGGAGGAGGGTAGATAGGTGTGTGTATATATACGAAAGAAGTGGCAGCGTCTATTGGTAGTTATTGCCACATCTGCTAAGGAAGAGGTTGTTGTTGATCGTTTAATGGTTCTCGTAGAGTGGGTTGACACCTTGGTTGGCAGACTCGGTGTACAGTGGGTTGGAGGTGATGGCACCGTCGGCGAATGGCGAGTCACCAAAGAAGGCGCTGGTGGGTGGAGCCAAGGCGCGGACCAATCTCCAGACACCAAGGGCGATGATGGCGGCGGCGACGATGGCGGCGGCGATGGCAATCGACAGGATGGTGGTGTTGTTGGAGCCACCGTTGCTGCCCTGCTTGACAGAGATGGTCAGCTCCTTCTGGGCGGAGATGTCCAGCAGCGAGATGCCTGGCACCTTCATGAACATGTGGTTCAGGACGGAGACGTGCAGGGTGAAGTTGCCAGTCGACTTGTGGAACAAGGTGATCTGCGACAAGAACTTGTTGAGCAGCTCCTTGGTACCGACGCAGGTGATTGACGACGAGGCGTTGGGGTAGGTGCAGTAGGGGGCGGTGTTGCCGAGGAGCGAGATGTTGGCGCTGGTGGAGAAGTTTCCGTTGTTGTCGAGGAGCGAGACGGTGAGGGTGACGTTCTGGTAGGTGACATCTGGGTCGATGAAGGACACGTTGGTGACAACGAGGTTCTGGTTGACCAGGGTCATCCACTCGAGACGGTCAGCAAAGATGATGGGTGGGTTGAACTTCTTGTTGACGTTGAACACGATGGTGTTGGTGGCCGACATGAGTCCGTACTCGTCGATGGCGTAGAAGGACACACTGTCAAAGGCGAGACCAGACTGGTTGGAGTTTGGCTCGTAGAACCAGCTGTATGTGGCAGTGCCTGGGGCGATGGCTGGGAAGTTGGGTCCGTGGGGCTTGGTCTTGTTCTGGACAAAGTCGCTGGCGAGAGAGCCGGTGTTGAAGTTGGTGATGCCAATGGAACCACGCTTGGGCAGCTGGGTGAAGATGACCTGGATGGTGGAGTTGGGTGCGTCGTAGCTCATGGTGGTGAAGTTGAACATGATGACGTTGTTCATCAACAGGTTGAGTGGAGTGGCGAACTTGGTGATTGGGTTGGCCTCGACGTAGTCGACGGGGACGGTACGTGGGTAGACGTACTCCTGCTGGGTCAGCATCACGATGATTGGAGCCTCGAGAACCTGGGTGACGTTGAAGTACACCATGATCGACTCGGATGGCACACGCTGACCGGCAATGACGGAGCTCAGGGTGAAGTTGGCAAAGAGACGGAAGTCTCCGTACTGGTTGGCGGGTGGCTGGTAGGTCAGCGAGAAGGTTCCGTCATTAGACTCCTCCTCATAGGGTGGGACGACCTTGAGGTTGCAGGCCATGCCCAGACAGCCAGTGTTGTTGAGGATACCTCCATCGGGGTAGTTGCCTGGGGTGATCGAGGTGATGGTCAAGACGACACGCTGGGCGTTGGCGGGCTTCTTTGAGGTGATGGCAAAGGTCAGAGCCTGGTTCTCGTTGGTACGGAAACCAGCGACACCAGTGTAGACGGGTGGCTTGCGTGGGGTGACGTAGAACTCAGCCTTGTTTGGTGCGGTCGACATGAGACCGGTCTCGGCGTTGAAGATGGAGAATGGGATGGTGTCAACTGGACCGGCGCCACCAAAGGTGTCATCGTTGGAGATGTCCTTGTTGGGGCGGTAGGTGAGGGTGGTTGGCAGGTTGGTGGCGATCGAGGTGATCTTGGCTCCGGTGCTGTCGAGCAAGTCTCCGTTGGTTGGGAGCTTGACGAGGACGACCTGGATTGGACCGGTCATTCCCTCAGTGTTGGTGTACTTGAAGTCAAAGGTGATCTGGGAGTTCTCGAACAGGGTGTTGTTGGTGTAGAGGGCAACGGGGGGCACACCAGCACCTTGGATGTTGATGGTGTACTTGCCAGTGTCAGTGTCACACCTGTCAGTGACGGTGTAGTCAAAGGTGACGAGCTTGACGGTGGGGTCTGGAGTGTACTTGAAGGTGGTGGTCGAGAGGTATGGGGTGGAGACGACGACGGCGCTGCCACCGACGACGGTCAATTGACCGGCGGATGGGAGGTTGGTGAAGGAAACATCAAGCTGGTTGAGATCAGCGTCAGAGACGGAGATCTGGAAGGTGATGGCGGTGTCCTTGTTGGTGGCCAGGGTGACATCATTGGCAACTGGTGGATGGTTGTAGTTGACGGTGGCGATAGACTGACCGTAACCTGGAACGGTGAGGGTGATGGCGTTGGATGGGGCCGATGGGACGACGGCTGGACGGGTGACGATGAGTGGCAAGTTGACCTCGGTGTTGGTGGAGGTGAAAGTAGATGGGGCGGTGGCAAAGTTGAACTTGTCAGTGCCAGCGAGGATGGATGGGGCGTACTGGGTGAAGCCGGTCTTCATGGAGTTGAAGGCGACGGAAGTCCAGTCAGCACCGGCAGCCTGGGAGACGTTGACGGTACCGAAACCGATGGTCTGGATGGCGGCCTTCCAGTTCTTGAGGTTGACGTTTCTCAAACCAACGATGGTTGGGTTGATGAAGTTGGCACGCAGCTTGTCGCCGAGGGCAGAGATGTCGGTGGAGGTGGCGTTGATATCAGAGTCGGTGACAATGATGACTGAACGGTACTCACCGCTGACCCAACCCAATGGGAAAGCGACGGCTTCAGTCAATGAGGCCAAACTGTTGCCACGCGAGGCGGTGCTCACAGTGTACTTGACCTTGCCGTTGATGGTGGCGGGGATATCACAACCAATGATGCACTGCGACTGGAAGTTGTAGCCAACACCGGTCTGGAGAGCGTCAGAGAAGAAACCAAGACCAAGCTTGGCGTTCTCAGTGTAGGTCTGGATCATGCTGACCAGGTTGGTGATCTGGGTCAGGTCGTCTCCAATGTACGAGTTGAGTGGGGCAACATCGAGGATGACGTAGACGTTGAGCGAGGGCATGGGCGATGGCACGAAGGCCTTGAATGGGATGGTGAATGGCGAGGTGTTGGCGAGGTAGACAGAGGCGAGGGATGGGTTGAGGTATCCAATGGTGGCGTTTCTGAAGGTGACTCCGTTTTGTTTGCCTGGGTTACAGTACTGGACGATGGAGATGTTGCAAGCTGGGCCGGTGTAGCCGAGGAAACAGTTGCAGGTTCCGTCTCCGGTGGGTCCAGAGTTGGAGGTTCCGTTGAAACATGGGTCGTTCTTGATGCAGTTTGGTCCGTGGTGAGTGGTGGTGTCACACTCAGTGCACTGGGGTCCTGACCAACCATCATCACAAATGCAACAGGTGGCATCACTGCTTGGGTCACAGTTTGGCTTGGATGGGTCCTTATGTCCATGGACACAATCGGGGCGACCTATTATATAGTTTGTAGATTGGATTAGTGAATGATCAATCATTGATGGAATAATTCCAAGTGGTGGTAATTAATACTTACGAACTTGGAGGATGTAAGTCTCTTGACCTACGGATTGGACACCTTGGTTGTCGGTGGCCTTGACGGCAACGACGTAGGTACCGATCTGACTGACGGTTGGCTTCCAGCTCTTGGTGGCAAGGAATGGGTTGGCGGCGACGTTGCCAGACTTGTAGATAACACCGAGTGGGAGACCACCTGACTCTTGCATGGTGACGGTTCTGGAAGAGATTGGCGACATGGCCTCATACTGCCAGACACACTCGACGCCTGGGCTACAGGTGAAGGTGTTGTTGTTCTTGTTTGGTCTGATGACGACTGGGTTGACGTTAGCCTGGCACACGATTGAGTTGAGCAAGAAGTCAACGGCGATCCATCCGTTGCCATCGCTGACACGGACCTGAGCCGAGTAAAGTCCCTTGTAGGTTGGCTTGAAGTTGATGAGACCACCAGAGGTGATTGTGAGGCCGCTTGGCTGGGAGGTTCCGTCATCGAACCAGCCACCGGGGTTACCGAGATCGGCGTCTGGCGACAGCGAGTAGGTCAGGGGCAAGCCGGCTGGCGAGGAGGCCAAGAACTGGACGGGGTTGTCCTGGTTGTAGCAAACGTTGATGATTGGCAACGAGTTGGAGACGGGCGAGGAGATGGGATTGTTGGCGTTGATGTACACCTGGGTGGACACCTCGAATGGCTCGTCGGCGTTGTTGTTGAGGGACGACAGACGGTTCTGGCCGGTGAGGGTGATCTTATAGGTGGCGGTCTTGGCGGGGAATTGGTAGGTGAACGACATCACACAGGAGAACCAGTTCTCAAGTGGGTTGATGTAGGTGACGACACACTCGGGGACCTCGTAGTCACTGTAGGGGAAGCCGTCGACCTCACCCATCTGGGTGCTGTGGTACTTGCAGCTGCCGCCGGATGTGATGCATTGTCCGAGCACTGGGGTGTCCCAGGCCTCAAAGTCAGTTCTGTAGGCCATTGTAATTTGGAAGTTAATGAAGTTGTAACTATCTTTTGATACTGGTGACCATTGGAATGATCCATATCTGTAATGTGTGGCTATAATATTATTATTATTATTATTATTATTATTAATTATTATTTGATTGATTTGGTTGGGTTAGTATATTTATTATTATTTGTTTGATCAAAAATGGTAATAATTATTTGTTTGATCGATTTATGATTGATTGGTGATTGTTTATTATTTGATTGATTGGATTGATTATTATTATTTGTTTGATTGATGTATGAGTGTGTGTTGTGGAATTATATTTACCATTTGCCAAAGAGAAGATCAAAAGGAATGCCGCTAACGAGACGGCAACCTTGTTGTAGATCATCATGGTTGTAAACTGCTGTTTGGACGTTAACGTCTAATATGTCTAGCAATCAATCAATCAATCAAAAAAATTAATAGTATTACAAGGTGTTGTTGTTAAACAGTCGGATATATATATAAATAAAATAAATAAATAAATATGTGTTACTAATAATTATTAGTAGTTGTAATAATAATAATAATAAGTAATAGTAATAGTAATAGTAATTGTAGACTGCAACGATGGAAGATTTAGAGAATGGTGGTCCAGGCGCTCTGATGTCTTGGCTGGCTGGGTTGATTGATTGTTGGATGGATTGCGTAGTGGTGGACCAATCACTGATTGTGGAGGTGAGTGATGAGAGAGTGAGAGTGTTTGTTTTGTTGTTGCGATGGTTGACTGGATTTATCGAGTGATTAAATTAAGAAAGAGAGGTAAGGAGGGTATCAATAAATTCGCCATGCTGTTACACGTAGGCCAGGTGGGTAGACAAGGGTCGCTTCTTACTTTTTTGTTTGATTTTCTACTTGTCCCCTTATTTCCACCCATGTGGGACGCAGACGGGGCGTCCTTTGGGGGCTTGGGCTCTACAGCGAGTAAAGAATTGTAAGAAAATGGGACCATTCATCGGATCTCTCTTGCCCTATTCATCATAAGACCTCACTGAAAATCAAATCAAATCAAGTCAGATCCTCCCATAGACCTAGGCTCCGAACTGGGACTGGAGCACCCACCCACACCTGAATCAATTCTATCGTAGTGTAGAATAGCGCGAGAAGGTGTGTGGGTGGCATGTTGTAGTTAACAGAACAGGGTGGATTGTAAAAAAAAAGAGAGAGGGGGCGATCATGCTCAGATGAGCCCATCTAAGAGTGACGCAAGCAGATAATAAAGGTAGTGGGCTGCACGTTTTTCGTTATTATAACAGAGTCTGCAAGTTTGGTTGATGGGTGGGTGAAATGCAATCATTCATTCGAGATCAGGACAAGTAATTTTCGCACACGCTCATCAGAAAAGCACCAAAGTAAAAATTTTGTCATCTGACCGTTCTGTGAAACGACTGGAAAACGTGGTTCGTTAGACTGTTTGGTATGTTTTGATCAATGGAAGTAGAACCAACAAGGGGGCAAAGGAGAATTCATCTCCAAAGTGTAAGTGGATGTGTATGAATAGGATGGATGCAAACACTTTAGGACCTTTGATGGTGATCACTATTGTTCTTGCAGTCTATTGTGACCTTCCAGCAAATGATCGGATTGGTCTGCAAACACTAATTGCCCGATTGGTGTTGCCAAACACTCCACCCAAACCTGCCAAACGATTGTTGAATGGGTAGATTGGATTGCAACAACAAATACAATAATTGAAATTTCACGTCACAGTCATAGGAGCTCCGTCTAACCGACTCATAGGGAATGGATATCTTGTGTGGGTAGGTATGTAATGCAAGCAGGTGTTTGATTGATTGATTGATTCAATGATTGACGTTTGATGGATTGGTTGATGACAATGGCAAAGACTTTGAATGAGCTGGTTGGCTTTCTTTGACAGCTCCGAGGCGACTGCGCCCTTTATTGGTGGGTTGTGGTGAACGGGTGGGTGGGGTCAACGGGTAGATTGATTGATTGTCATCATCATCAATTAACCACAATCCAGTCATTTGCAGTATTAGAATATATACCAACCAACTTATATTATTAAGATAATTCACTTTAATCATAATTGATGGATAGTTATCCAAACTGCCAAATAGAGCCATGGCACTCTTCGCGGTCTGAATCTTGCTCCATCATCCACAAAGACTTGTCCATCATTGTTTGATAGATTAGATGCATGGTTGTCCTTTTGATGTTGAGTGACACGACTGTCGCGAGTCTGTTTTGGCACTCATATTAGTAACTTTGGCGATTGCTTGGGCAAATTACTTTGGCAACAATGTTTACATTGGCGAGTAATCAGAACAATTGTACCAAGTAATGTAAAGTACTATGGTATTGATCATGAGAAGCCTATAAATAATCTCCTCATATACTACTTATTTACCGATTGATCATAACCGTCAATCACACATGGAGGATAGGATATTTCATTCAAAGAAAGTATTTGGGTGATAGTGGACAATGTATTTATTCGTGGACATACTCAAGCCTTGAGGTCATTCTTGATCGACATCCTCAAACACCATACCTTCCTCTTGGACCAACTTCTCGTAGGCCTCCAAAGGCCATTCAACGTCTGACTTGGCAATGGTAAAGTAGTTCAACTTCTTCTTGAGTGAGCGCAGTCGCTTCTTACTGGCGTACTGCAGCCACACACAGTAGTCATCGATGACCAGACGGTTCAGATAATATTTGTACTCGTGTCCCTCGAGACTCTTGCGCACCGCCAGCAGGCACTTGAGTAAACATCTCTTGCCCAGCTGGAAGATCAGACGCACATCGTTTAGGACGCGCTCCGACAGTGACCAGCTGCGGTACAGGGGGTAGGCCAGTGAGCGACGGAAGCACGCCGCCAGCACGGTCTTGAGCGAGCGGAATGTCTCGAGGCCGGCCAATGTGGGGCTGACCTTGCAGATGGTCCATGCCGACTCGATGTTGTCGTCGCCATAGTTGGAGCGTACGTTGTACGCGTAAGCAAACATGATGTCGACCAGGCCCAGCAGCAGAGACTTCTCATTATTCTGGACCAAGTACTCCTTGTTTGGCAGGTTCTTCATTGTATCGCGTTCCTCATCCGTGAATGACACCACTTTCTTCAGTTTGTTGAGTTGGTCATAGTCTTTAGTTGTTGTGTTTGACTTGGTATCTGATGGTGCCTGGCCCACGATATCAATCTTCTTTGACAATGTTGCGTTGATTTGATTGATTATATCGTCTGGAAGCTCACTATCAGCTTGGAACTCAGTCTCATTAGTGAGCTCACCAAACTCCTCCAAGTTTGATGGGTTGAACTCTTTTGTTGTCAATGTTTCCGCTTGTGTTTCCGTGTTTGTTTCCGCTGTTTCCAATGTTTCCACGTTTGTTTCCAGAGGTGTTTCCAAAGGTGCAACATTATCCACTGCCATCTGTTCCTTTAGTTGTTTCTTCTTCTCAATTGCATCCTCCCAGAATGCTTTGTATCGCAATAATTCATTAACATCATCTTGGAAGTAGAAGTTCTCCCTTTGAATGAAGTGATTGAGTTAGTGAATGATTGATTGAGTGATGTTGATTGATCAATCCAAACTTACATATATCGATCAGGATCAAACTTTTGATTCTCCAACTCTATTCTTACTAATGATCTCTCTTCCTTGGTAATACTGTCAATATTTGGAATATCAATGATCTCCAGTATTTCTGATTGGAGGTCTGCAAAGAATCCAACATATCCATCATTGAATCCATAATGTGGTCTATTTCTAACTTCATCCAACTAATGATCATTGATTGGAATTGATTTGGATTGGATTGGATTGAGTGAGTAAATGATTGAATGAGTGAGTGGATGGATGCATACACTTGGAGCCTCAGCTGATTGTTGATGTTGTTCAAACTCCCATTCTTCACCGGCCATGTCTCCGGCTTCATCATCATCTTCATCACCTTCATAATCACCTGCTTCTTCATCTTCATCATCGCCATCCACTTGATCAATCTCTTGACCATCAACAAGTTGTATCTTGGCGCCACCTTCAGAAGACTTCTTCTTATCCAACAACTTTGTGATCATGTCCAAATCGGGGAAGTGCTGACCAGATGTCTCCTTGGGCAATTGGAATGTGAACTCCTGTGTATCGACATTGTACGATGCCTTCTCTTTGCCATTCTCCACGATACGATGTGGGAATGTAAGTCTAAGGAAGTATGGCTTGCAATAAAACTTGAACTGATCGTCCATCAAATAAAAGTCAGCCTCATTGGCCCTAATATAAGGTGTCCTTGCAACAACAATAACAAAGTCATTGTTCTGTTCAATTGTGAATCTAGGTATAATCATTGTTTGTCTGAGCGTTGTTGTGATTGAGTATGATTGAGTGAGTGAGTGGTACTTAGGCTGAGGCTTAGGACTAGGTCTGGGCTTAGGCCGAGGCTTAAGCCGAGGCTTTTGTCAAACATACATATACAAGATATTAGTAACTGTTTATCTCTTTGTCGGTCGTTTGGTTTGTAAATTAAAAGAAGAAGGCTCACTCGTTTTATGATGAATTTTGATGTTTTGGTGATTTTTGTATGAAAAAAACGAAGGACTCATTTTGGGTACAAAGGTCCAGATCATTTACACATCATTATCGACAACAGTGATCACATATAAACATAAATACAAACATATATAAACACAATGATGTTAAGATATATAAGTTCAAACAGATTAACTCAATCAAATATAGTTGCGACCGCATTCGTCAAGAGTGTATTTGGTCGCTCCACAACCAAGGCCATCCTCAATAATGCAGGTCCAACCTCATCATCATCAATCATATATTACTCAACATCAACAACAAATAAGAAGAATGAAACAACAACTACAACTACAACAACAACAACAACAGATGATAAACACAATATTATTGATCCAAGCATTAGAGTTGATGCATCACTACTGGTTTATCAACCAAAGCCTGGTAGAAAGATGTTAAAGATCGATGAGATGACTGATGAGTCAAAGCAGAAGTGGTACTTAAAGTTGATGGGATTGTACTCATTCGATTCGTTGTCACTAAACAACTCACATTCGATCTACGACGCCATTGCCAATCAGACTGCCAACCCCGAGATGTACAAGGCCATCGGTTTGCCAACAACCGTTCGAGGCTGGTTCGCCATGACCGTTCTACACATGTGGATGGTCTTTGTACGTCTGCGCAAAGATGGTAAAGATGGTTCCAAGCTCACAACAGACCTATATGACAGGTTTTGGGAGGACTTGGAGACAAGAATAGTTCGTGGTGGTGTATGTATCATGGGTCCTTGGAATCATTCCACCCCCACACACACACTCACACATACTCTGATCAATCAATCAAACATACTTTAGATCAATCATAGGTTCGCAGCCAAGTACTTGAAGGAGTTCTATAATAGTTACTTGGGATCAATGGTGTCTTATGATGAGGCAATGTTTGATGATGCTATAATGAGTGATGCATTGTGGAGGAATCTATTGGCAATGAATGAGAATGTAAGCTTTGCACAACTGGACCTACTAGTAAGATATATCCGTAGACAATTGAATCAATTGGATAACAATCCAAATGTGGCAACACGTGGTGATATATCATTCGTCAAACTCATCGACATCAACTTGAACAGCAGCAACAACAATAAGAACACCACCAAACAATAAAGTACGAGATCTCACTACACAATACTTGTACAAGTGTCATGATGTACCATGTCCATGGACTGACTTTGATCGATTATATGATTGATCAGACGTCAGACGTGTTCCGCGGAACACAATCACAATCAGCCGGCCGGGTACAACATATTTAAACTCGGATGTGACCAACAAAGATCTTTATTGGATCTGGTAGTGCCTGGGACATAGATAATTAATTAGTTTATGTTGTGATGCATTAATTATCGAGTATCCCCACACACCCAAACACACTCATGATCACAACAATGTGTGCCTTTGTCGTTTGATCACCCCCTCACTCACCCCTTCATTCTCACTCACACACACCATGCTCACCTTCTTACTCGCTCGGTCCCATCTCACTCATACACACACAACATTCTTTGTGTTCTATCATCATCCATTGTGTTCATGAGATTGATTAGAATGATTACTACAGACTGAATGCATGAATGCACATCGATGTATGATAGACAGACAGAGAAACAGTGAGGAGCAAGATTACACACCCATTATATCCATTCAATATGACATTACATCAATTAATATAATATTACATTGTTACTATTACATTAATACATGTATTAATCATATTCCATCTAAATAACAATCACTAAATTCTAAACATTGCTCAACAACAACAACAACAACAACATCAATCAATATGTTTGTTGAGACATCATTCCTAAGTTTTAGGAATAGACTATCATTGAGTGGTCGCCAACAACAAGCCACAGACGACCATGATGACGATGATATCAAGAGTGATAACATTAATAATAGATATGGCGATCCAGAGGTCTTTTATAAGTTCCCAGCACCAATAACACCAAAGATATTCTATGTGTTGCTGTTCTCTACATTTGGAAGCATGCGCGCCTACGTCCCATTGTTCCTACGCTCGATCAACTTTAGTGCCACACTGATTGGCATCACTCTGTTCTTTCCACCATTCTGCCAGTTCTTCAGTAGTATAATATCATCTGGTCTGTGCGACAAGTATCAATGTCATCGACGTGTTGCCATAATCACTACACTTGGCTCATCTGCACTTGTTCTCATGCTATACTTTGTTCGCGTTCCAATCATTGTCATACTCATAATCATACTCAACTCCAATGTCTGGTCTCCACTCCTTCCCATCCTCGACTCTACAACCTATAAGATACTTGGTCATCGACGTGAACTGTAAGTCGTCTCAATCAGTCATTGGAACTATTCCAATCAATCATCACTCACTCAATGATGATCACTCCAATCAATCAATATAGGTATGGAAAGCAAAGGATGTTTGGAAGTATTGGATTTGGAGTGACTGCTTCATGCATTGGCCTGGCATCACAGGCATTTGGAACTCAACGTCTATTCATCTTGGTATACTCCACTTTCATGTTTATCCTATCAATAGCATTCTATGTTCTATACTTTGACAAACCAATGGACTCTATCACCTCATCTGACGAAAGTTTAATCAATAATGGTGACATTGAATTGGAATGCAAGCCTTTGGAAGACAAGTCCGAGGCTGATGATGTCTTGGCCAACAATGATCCAATCACTATTGATCAAGATGGAGCCAACTCTGGACCAGACGAAGCACATTCATTCATAATCAATGATAATGACATTGACAACAACTTGACAGAGGATAATAATGATAGTGATGATGCATCACCTCAAGGAGTCGTGATGGACACGCCACAAAGTCCTCAGATACTTCAAGAGCCTCCACAACATTTTACAAGGGCACTGATCGTGCTTCTATCCAACAAAAGGATGTTACTATACCTCCTCAATGTAATGGTCATAGCAGTTGGAATGGCTATGAACAACAACTTCCTTGGTCTCATCGTGACCCATGATCTCCATGGTTCCACCTCAATCATTGGTATCGCATCAGCAATCAATGTTGTATTTGTAAGTATCATCATCATTACTCGTCTGGAGCCATTCCGATCACTTACTCAATCAATCAATCATACATACATTAATTAGGAGATAATATTGTTCTTCTTTGGAAAGCAATTGATTAATAAGCTTGGAGTATATAGACTTACTATCACAGCACATGTAGTACTGTTGATAAGAGTGATGTATTACATGGCAGTGATCAAGTTAAAGGCAAGTCCATGGAGTATATTGCCAATTGAGTTACTGCATGGTATTATATTCCCATGTATTTGGAATGCCGCTTCAAGAACATGTTCGGACTTGGCACCCAAGGGACTCGAGACAACCAGTCAGTCTCTACTATTTGGAATCTATATGGGATTGGGAGTTGGAGTTGGATCATTGGTTGGAGGTCGTATCTACGATAAGTTTGGTCCATTTGCAATGTATGGTTCAATTGTAATCATGACAACAGTTGGTCTAATATTATATATAGTCAGCGAATGGATATATTCAAGGCGTACACCATCATGGAGACAACTAGAGGATCAAGATCAAGATCATCATGAGAATGAGAATGAGCATGTATCATCTTCATCTTCTTCTTCTTCATCATCAATGGATGACATTACCAAAGTTGATCAAAGTAGTAGTAGTAGTAGTAGTCTCCAACAACAACAACAATAATATAACAAGGGTAGGAAGCATTAACATTAACAATTATAACCTTGCTTCTTGTCTTCCTGTCTTCATCTCATGACATGCATTGAATGAATCTGAAGATCCACCCCATTCACGTATACCTGCGCTTGGATACATCACACCACCACACCTTGTTTAGTAATGTACGCAAGGTGGAGGGTTGTGTGTTTGAATGAGCGGATGGGAAGTGTGAATGAGTGAAGAAAGGATAGAGATGAGAGAGATAAATGCATATGAATGTACATTTATATCATTTCCCAAGAAAATATATATATAAATAGATAGATAGCTATACAATATAGAGATAATAATAAAATGAATATATCAACACAATTATTAATACAATTGGAGTCGATGAGAGCTTCAAAAGGTGGAAAGTGCCAAGGTCCAGGTGGTGAAGTAAATGTTGATAGTGAAGGTTGTAGTAATCCAAGGAATAGAAGCAAATGGACAACATCATCAACTCATCCTCAACCATCACTACCAAATCACAAGTAATAATAATCAAGAGGAATCATCTCTACATGTACAAAATAGATTAATTTATGGGTTCAACTTTAAAAGTCAGTGGACACTCATTCACAAGCACAACTTCAATCAATCATTTGATTAAAAAGGAGATATTTATAACTTAAATAGATAATAGATAGATAGAATATATATAACTTAAAGGATGACAGATAGTACATTCCAATTCCCTTCATATTATAATAGGGAACCATTCTTTACACTACAACCTGTACTGAACACACAGAAGAAACAGTTACAGATGTGGCAGGAGCTGATACTATCATATGCTCGCTTTCACAAGATGTACGTGATGGACATCGTCGAATGTATAAAGAATGATTCTGTACTGTTCAACAATGATAAGATAAAGAGTGAGTAGTTAGTTTATACCTTTAGTTATATGTGTACATTGTATTAACATGAATGATTGAATGAATGAATAATTACAGGAAGACTATCTTTAGAGACTACAAAGATGATATTTGAAGAGATTGTTGATAATGGTTATGGTGAATGGCTTGACAAGGATAAGAATAGAGTACTGGTATGGTGGAGGAAGCCTGAAGAATGGGCTGCAATGCTATATAAGTGGGTCTGTGACAGTGGACACACAAACTCAATCCTTACACTATGGGAGATACAAAAGGGAGAGGATACTACAAATCTAGGTATGAATGCCAGCATCACAACAGACTCTCTCTCTCAAACTAACACCATCATTGATCAATCAACAGAGTTCCATGATATAGACACAACTACATTGATGAAGGCATTGAAGGTATTGGAGAAACAGAACAAGGCACAGGTATTCTCTGGCAGCGACAACAATCTTGGTGTAAAGTTCTTCTCGATATAAACTTCCTTCTCAACCTTGGCATCTGTATAGACTTTGGATACTTTTAGGTTTATTGTTGTTGAATGAAGCAATCAAGCTAACAAGTGATGGCTTAGTCATCCCATGAATCCCATCCATCGCTGGATGGTGCTGCAACACTCTTGCTAGCTGGTTTGCTTGCTGCCGTTGTCTTCTTTAGTGACTTGACTGAGGAAGTGTTGGTGGTGATCGTTGGCTCGTCATCCCATCCATTGCCCCAATCAGATTGTCCACCGCTGCTGGACTTGGTTGTGACGGCAGAGGTTGGTGGCGAGACCACATTGTCTCCCCAGTTCGAATCCTCCTCTTCAAATGAGAACTTGGACAGCTTGCTAGCCTGTGTCTTTGGCTTGGATACCAGTGACATGCCCTTTGTCTGAGCGATTGGAGGTGAATCCGACTGAGTATTCCTGGACGATGATGTTGACGATGATGAGTAGCCAGTGCTCTTTGATGTGTTTGATGAAGTGTTGCGACGGTCGTTTGAGTAGTTGTCCTCCTCGTCAATGTCCAGTTCATCCTCGTCGTCCCATCCATTCGAGTCCTTTGATGTGTTGGATGGTTGGACAACACGAGTGTTTGTTTGTTTAGGCTGCTGTTGTTGTTGTTGTGACTGTGACTGTGATGATGATGAAGATGTTCCCTTAGATGCCTGTTGTTGATGTGGTTGACTTGGTGCAATTGGTGATGGTTGTCCATTCTCATTGCCAGTTGGGGATATATATTTCTTTGTTAGACCATAAGCCCATCCCAACATTGACTCTTGTCCCTGTTGACTATGTCCCTGCTGTCCACCTTGTGCATGTGTCTGTCCTTGAGCTCCACCACTACCAGACAATGGTGATGTATTCTGATCGGTGCCCTGCATGATTGGATGATAGTTAGACACATGCTCACCATGATGGATTCCATGACAACTACTTACAATTGAAGCCATCATCGTCTCAACCTTCTTGATAAACAGGTTCATAGCTTGTAGTGCTGTGGCCCTTATCGACTTGTCTGGACTGATGAGACAACGGGAGATCTCTGGCAGGATTCTTGTGGCTATCTCCTCGGCGTTGTAGTGGCCCTGTGTGAACATGAATGCAGAGAGACCTGCATTCTGCGATGGTACAAATGGATCCTTGAGCGAAGTTGCAAATGCAGGGATCAACACTCTCTTCCTTGTCTGCTCGTTGATATGCTCAGCGATCCTACCAAGACAAATCGTTGTGTTTGTCCTAATACCAGGCTCAGGGTCCTTCTGCAATGCTGCAAAGTACTTCAACAATTGAATCATCGTCTTTTCCGAGAGCTATACATGGATGATTGATTGAGTGAGTGACTGGATGATCAATCAATAATGTTTGTTGGCATTACCTTTGGTGCGAAGAGAAGCATTGACTTGATGGTGACCTCTTTGAGTGCAGGCTTGTCATTGAATCCATTTACAACGTTGGGGAAGATCTGATCGTTGATGATGGCCGGTGTGAGATGCTGGATGTAGTGCTCGAGATTCTCGAGCAGGTTGACACGTAGTGATCTGTCGTCGGACTGGAACCACTTGACCACGCTTGGTACCACCTTGGTGACGTACTCCTCCGTGGATAGATTGGCACTGATCTTCATCAATGTGCCCAATATCTTTGGATTGACAGGTCCAAAGTCAAAGGCAGTGATCAAATGAGGCAGTATCTTAAATTTACAAATGTTCATCGGTATCTTGTCAATGTGATGATCCAGCTTCCTACATTATATATATCCATGTGTCAGTCAATGATTCAATCAATCAATAATCCACCACCGGTTGACACTTACTTAAAGAATGCTTCCTTCTCAAAGTTATCCTTGAGAGTGATGTTCTCCAGGAAGACACAGGTCTCCACAAAGATGTTATTGAAGTATGGACACTCGAGGAACTTGGAGGGATTCAATCTGGATTCGGCCTTGGCGGCAAAGCACTTCTGATAAGAAGTATGAACCTCCTTTGGTATCTTTGAAAGATCCCTAACATCATCAGACTTGCTCATTGGTCCATTATAGCATTCATAAATCAAACATCCTGATGTTGTTGATCAATCAATGATTAGTAAGTGTAGTCTCTCTCTGTGTTGTTGATTATCATAACATACCAAGCATCCATGAATCGATAGCGATTGGTGGCGCAGTATTGATCTGAGGCCAGAGACCTTTGGTTATCTCTGGTGGCTTGTACTTTACAGGTACGATATCACCATGCTGCTTCAAGATTGGGTTGGAGTCTCTGATATCGCAGAGTAGGTCCAATCCACCCAGCTTCCAATCGCCTGCCTTTGTTACAAACACTGTCGTCGTATTAACATTGCCATGTGCAAGATTGACATCATTGTTGGCGAATGATAATGCTTTCTGTAAGGGATGATGAAGAATGAGTATGATTGGTTGAATGAATGAATGAATACAACATACAGTTATCTGATATACACCCCATGATATAGCATTATCATACTTCCTGATGTCGTCGATCAGTTCATCGAGTGGCGTGACGGGCTCGGTGACGATGTAAATGTTGGTCTCGAGCTCAATGCCATCGAGATAGGTGAGGAAGTTTGGATGTCTAATAGTCTTTGCACGCTTGAATCCATTCTTTGCAACGTCAATCTTGGCAGGACTCTTCTTTATATCGAATGAGAATATAGACACTGGGCTACCATCATCCTTCTTTGTACCAGTGTGCAATGTCCATATTGACTTTCCCTGATACGATGTTATAGGTGTACCTATAACATAAGGGAATTGTGTATATGTAGATAGTCCCTGTCCCATCTCCTATCTATCTAAGTATCTAAGTATCTATGTGTCTGTATGATTGATGCTCAACTTGATTGATTGATTGAATGAATGAGAGAGATGAACAAGTCAATGAATTGTTGAGATTGGCTTGAAGGGGGGTACACACTTTTTGTCAAACGTCAGCACCTGGATGTGGCACCTTTTGATCAACTTGATGATCTTGGATTGAGGATGACGACATATATACATGGATATTAAATAACTTATATGTTATTTATTATATATTGTATTTACAAGACGATTGGCAATACGTTTGGAATTGAATATGGCATCATTCAGACCAACACCATACATGCTATTGCCACCGATAATGAATGTTCCATTATATTTCTTTTCCAAATGTGTTGTAATATCTTTGATCAATTGTTGATGTCCAATTATATAATGAGGTATGGCATCATGACATACTCTAACCATACTTTCAACTGGACTTATTGTTGTTGATGTACTTGATGTTGATGATGTTGATAATATATATTTGTTGATATGATCAATTGCAATATTAACCAACTTTGATTGACCATTGTGATCGTGATCATTGATTTTGTCAACATCTATCCATGATGGATTCCTTTGACCAATACCTTTGTTACCACCTATCATCACTGTTATGATACATTTTGATTGATCGTTGACGAATGTTGGGAATGTGTTGGAATCGATGGCCACGCCAAGTACCGGCTGGGACTCACACGACGCCACAAGATAGCCAAAACCTAATCCGGCCACCTTTGAACGGACAATCGGTGAGTCATACACCAGATTGATCACGGCGATACTAGAGTATTCTTGTTGCGCGCATAATCTGGCCAGTGTGCTGTCCATCTCCCCCACGATTGTTGTCAGTTGTCCAAGTGGCAGTGTGGAGATGACTGAGTCGCACTCATGACTGGCACCAGTATTGTCCACCACTGTGAATGAACCCTTGTTGCCATTTGCGTGCACTGACATGATGCTCTTGCCGAGGTGAAGATGTTGTTGTGGCACAGCCTTGCCCAGTGCATCTGTGAGTGTGGACAGTCCATTCTTGAATGAGAATATACCACTTTCATCGGTATCCTTATTGAGTATTGACTTTACACGACGAATTGAATCGTGATCCAATGATAGTGCCAAGTCCTCTGTTTGCGTGGCCTTCTTGTGGAATAGCGCACCCCTGATCAGTGATCCATACTCATGCTCATACTCATACATTGTTGGGAAGCATGAGCGTATAGACATGCGACTGACATCGCCTCCATAGATTCCAAGACAAACAGGTTCGATGAATCGATTGGCAATCGTGGCTCCCAATCGTCTGGTGAAGAATGATTGAATGGACTCATCGTCCCCTTCTTGACCCTGACCCTTCGGCTTGGATGGCTCAGAAAGGACTGGTTGGAACAATGAATGTTTGTAAGCAAATGCCAATGCGCCTAGGAATGAGGAGGGCAGTTGGACGACAATTCCATCAATCATCATGTGTCTGGTCTTTGCCTTCTTTGATGCGAATATGACCTGATTGTCCAGTCGCAGCTCAGACACGAGATCAAGTGTACTTCTTCCATGACCAGCCACACGAATACTTCTTGGACCAATCTCCACCACAGTTGAGTCATTGATGTGCTTGGTCTGCATCCAGCCTCCAAGTTGTGATTGTGATTCAAATACATCAATATGAAGTTGCTGTTGATCATCTGGAGATGATGTCCTCGTTTTGTTCAATCTTGATACATTCTTTGTGAGATAATGATGTGTGGACAGTCCTGACACACCTCCACCAAGTATAGCCACACGTCTTCCAGTCGCGCCAACAAGTGAAGCCTACACACCACATTGATTAGTGATTGATTGATTGATTGATGGGATAGTTCCAATATTATGTTTGAACATACACTCATTATTGTTTTGATTTATATCTTGGACAGGACTGAATATTCATAATCAATTAGTCATCCATTTATCAACTTCATAATTGATCATCACTTGATTTGGAAGTGAGGTTAATGTAACGTTATGTTGAAATGAAATTAAATTGAAAAAATCAAAAGTTTTGTGAAGTCTTGAGTTCTGGCTGTCATCCCTCTTCTCTCGCAAGTCGTGTGGAGGGGTGGACTCAGGTCAGGCAGGATGCACACAGGATATCGGATAGGCTTGTGAACCAGGCTCAGTCTTTTTCTCGCGTTGATTGCATCCTGTATCCTCATCACATATAACAGAGATAGAATGATCATCCCAACTGACCACCGTCTCAAGATCTACAACTCTCTCTTCAAAGGTAGACAATCAATCCAATCAATTATCGCGATTCATCATCCAATCAATCGATCAAACAAAGATACGCGATAGATACAACAGACTACGACGAAGACGACAACAACATTGGATGACACAACGAACGAATGAATGAATGAATGAATGAATGAATGATGGAACAGAGTATCACTAACACGACGACATTGACAATCAAACAGAGGGAGTTATGGTTGCCAAGAAGGACTTTGGTGCCAAGACCCACCCAAACGTTGAGGGTGTTTCCAACCTCGAGGTTATCATCGCCTTGAAGTCCCTCAAGTCCAGACAGCACGTCACTGAGATCTTCAACTGGCAGTACTACTACTTCACCCTCACTGACCAAGGTATTCAGTACCTCCGTCAGTACCTCCAGTTGCCAGAGTCTGTCGTCCCATCGACCCTCCGCAAGCCAGCTGCTCGTCAGATGGAGAGAAACGAGAGATCCGAGAGATCAGGCCGTCCAGAGAGATTCGAGGATGGCAAGCGTGTTGGTCCAAGTGGAGAGTTCACCCCAGGTTTCGTAAGTGTCTACACTACTACAGCAACATCATCATCGCGATATACAGCAGGGTTATCTATCGATTGAAGCGAGATCACTTTAGCGAATGAACGATCAAGCGAGCGTATGAATGAATGATCGTACGACGAACGAACCAACGAATGATCGATCAACAGCAATGAAGACACAACAGACAAGACGAGACAAACATCAGACAGACAGTCAGAGAAAATGTTGGAACAAAGATAGCTAACTCCTTGTTCAACCAATCAACTTAATCAATGCAATACAGAGAGGTGACCGCCCACAGCGTGGACGTGGTGGCATGAGCAGAGGTGGATACAGAAGAAACGAGGAGGGAGGTGAGCGCCGCCCAGCCCCAACCAACAACTAAATCGATCGATCGATCATCTGATTGTTGTTGTCCCATTTGAAATAAACACCTTCATCCCTTTCATTACACATCCTCCATCACCATCCATCATATAATAATACAGGTAACAAACATGGCGAATCAAGATGATTGGAAGTAAAGTCCATCAAATGGATTGGTCTTTATTGTGGTGTCGTCTTCTTCCTTAGACTCTTCTGGATGAGGGTCTCGAATGATTGTTTGGCTTGTTCGTCGTCTGCCGCTTCTACCATGAAGGACGACCGCAGATACTCAATGTCACTACGTCTTGACAACTCTGAGATACCAGTTGACAGTACCAGTTTGAACAGGACAATGAACAATGAGACGTGTTTCCTGATCAGATCGAATGATAGACAACAGAGATCTGAGAACCATTTAAACAAACTACTCTTCTCTCCACCCATCACCGTCACAAACTCGGCAGTCACTATCAATGGCATGACCTTGTCCTTCTTTGAACTTGATTGAATACTCTTCCTAACACTTCCAAGGAAGTGAGCAAAGTCCTTGTCTGTATGATTGATCAAGTGATTGAATGAGTGAGTGGATGGTTCCAGCGAATGGTGAATCAATCAACTTACGTAGTAGGTGACCAGAGTTTGTAACCATGATGTCGGTGTCGTCGTGTTGCCTGTCTCCGATGCCAAGACTGTGTGTGGCTACGGAGTAGCCGGCGAGTGAGTGGATGAAGTTTTGAACGGCAGACTCGTAGTCAGCGTCACTTTGGTTCCTCTCTTTGATCCATCCAGCAAGTCCTGGTATCTTTGATATTGTATTGGTCTCCTTGTGGATATTGGCCAGGATGTGTGGCGTGTCCACCATCACCTCGATGAATCCAGATCGCTCACCAGTGGCCGTCACATTGTAAATGGACATGTGTAGATCGAGTCCATTACTCTTCCATATATCATCCATCAATGACATCATGTTCAGTGTGAACATATCTTGACGGAGGTCATCGCCATGTCTGTACACAACTCTGATGGGATCGCCCATCGGATCAACATTCTGGAATACGAGCAACAAAGTTGCAATGGATGAGTCCAGCCAGCGACACTCATCAATGATGATGCCACATGCCTGGGTTGTCACTGATGTCGGTAGATGGAATGTGTTTGGCCACTCTACACGCGTCAACTCATCATGCAGCATCTGCTTCCTCTTGTTGGTTGGTGCCAGTTTGATTGATTGAGCGATGGAGCACAGCTTGGTCACGACCTCCATCTGCTTGACAAACTCGTGGCGTTGGTCTCCACAGCCCTTGAGGAAAGTCTCCAGTATGAGTGCACATCTGTCAGAGTGTCTGGGGTCATGTAGCTCAGCCTCGAGGAGCCAGAAGAATCGATGTCCAATCATTGCACGATTGGCCAATGCTCGTTGTATGAGGAAGCGACCGAGTGATGAGTCATGGTATGGCTCATGTTTGAGTGATTGGACCAATGGAAGTAGGTATCGCACTAGCTCCTGGTCACTTAGTGGAAGAAGACAAGTGACGGCATACTCGCGAACAAGTTCATCTGCAAACTTGATGTCCAGCAGTTCGATGGCATCAGTTGGCGGGATCTGGGGCCAGTCGGCCAGCAGCTCATGGACCTGCTTGACCTCGTGAGGATTACTCCAATGGACACATTGCAGTATCCTTGGCAATGAGTTTGGATAGACTCCCTTGAGGTACACGCGATACATCCAAATGAACTGGCGATCAAGTGTGGACATCTCATTCATTGGATGACGCTTGATCAGCAGCTCCATGCGCTCCAAGTCATGTCGTCGAGGTTCAACATAGTTCTTGTTGTCCTTATGATCGTTGTCGGCGACAGGGGAAGTTGATGAGTTGGCACGGGTCTCGCGTCTGGATAATGGACGAGGTGAAAGCACAGGGAATGGGAATTGAGCAAACTCAATCACAAGAGATGGACATGTTTGATTGTAGGCCACGGCTACTGCTGATGAAGCAGCGGCACGATCACCTGGACATAACATCAGTCCAATCACACCGTTTTGTAGATTGCCTCGATGGTCTATCAGTTGAAGGTCTGCCCAGCCTATGCTGATCTTGGGTCGTTCGCCAACTGATGCGTACATTGTGATGCACACCTTGGCTGCGCGTGGAACATCACACAACAACAATGTGGATCTTAGCCATTCACACCAGAGTGGATTGTGCACTGACTTGAATGTGGTCTCCAGTGGCTCAGTGAGCAGGTCGTCGCCATGGTACAGACTGACGACAATTGTGAGTTTGATATCATTGAGTGGCGCATCAGGGGTGAGTGATGAGAACAGCGAGCCAGTGAGGTTCTCAAGACATATGATTCGTATCTCGAATGGTCTGTTGATCTCACTCAACAGGATAGAGTGTCTCGTGGGCTTTGATGAGATCGTGGAGCCGGACGCCGACATGGCTGGACTGAGGCTCAAGTATCGCGCCGACCCTATGATGGCGGTCTGTTGCGGCAGGATTGACTTGGCAGTGGCCTTTTTGTCGTTGCTACGCACTGGTATTGAGTTGTTTATCACTACAATGTCTTGACTTGCACCGTCGATGTAGCCACCACCCATCATCATGTTGGGTAAAGTTGACCGATTGACCAAACTGAACTTGATGTCCAACTTCCTTTGTAGTCTATACCTAACATGCTCCAGCCTCTTGATCTCACAATCATTGATAATATGATCGGATGTGCCTGTTATCCTCAATACAAAGTCTGATGCCTTGTGATCCAGTAGCAGCGTGGCAGAGTGTTGTTTGGCCACGACACGCTCAATGATGTGGCTGATCAAGTCGACACCATTTACACAAATGGTCGTTGAGTGATTGTCTGGGGGGATGTAAACCTTGATGTGGAATGCTGTTGGGAGCAATGGATCATCGCCAATCTTGGTCGCCATAGTTGGCGCCAGCGTGATCTTGATACGCTCGCGCTTGTCCAGCTCATGAAGATTGAATACATTCTCCATTATACTTCTGAACTGCTTCACTTCTGAGTCGTCCTTGGTCCAGGCGATGGGCCGTCCAAGTAGTGATGCAATGTGGATCTGTGCCAACTTCCTTCGTTGTACCGTCGCCTTGATAGTTTGGTCGCGTTGCTCACCCAATGAGAACGAGGCATCCCTTCCACTGCCAATGCATATTGGACTGCGTGACTGTTGCTGTCTGAACACTCCATTGTTGCTCCTGGCTGTCATTATTGGTGGCTTATTGATTGCTTGTAGACGTGTACTGTATCGCGGTACGATGGTTGAAGGTACCCTATGCGTGAAGTTGCTGGACGACGACTCTTGCTTGGGCGTGGGCGTGGCACCCACGATCACTCTGGGGATGCCAGGGTAGCTCGAGCTGATAAGGTCATGCATTGAGGTGTCGTTGGCCATGGGCGAGTGGCCATCTGAGCTGAGGTCAAGTGACATTGATCCATTGCGTATGGATGCAATCATACTCTCCATCTGTGTGATGATATGCTGTCTGAACTCTGCGGCCGTGGCTCCACTGGGACATCCAAATATTGCCGACATGTCTTTGGATGTGGAGACCAACACAGGGAAGTTGTGATATCCATTGACATCATCCAAAGGGTGATTTGCGAATGATACCATGTCAGTCCAACACGTTGGCAAGTCCTCAACATCCTTCAGAACATCGAGGGGCTCATCTTCGTCTTCCTCCAGACCCTCATGCGTGTGATCGCGTGTGTGATGTTTGTGATCATGTTGCTGTGTATCATTGTCATTGTCCTCGAATGACCTAGAGAGATACTTCAGCTGGGCATCCTCAATGTCGACCAACTGTTGCTGAAGTGATACCATCTCGTTGTTTGGTGGGAGGATATCGCGATCCATTGGATCCTCAGCATCAAATCGCGGTTTAAGTATTCTTGATCCACGAGGTGATAGATTATCGCCATAATCCTTTGAGTTTGATTTGTTTGTTGACGATGATTGGCCAGTGTTGTTGATGTTGGACGATGATGCTTGACCAGGTACCAAGGGTAATAAATCCACTCTTCCATCCATTGATTGGTTGAACTCCATTGCATTGCCAAAAGTACCTCGTGGTATCCTTTTGACCGCCAAGAATGTGCTGCCAGGTGATGATGTTGGTGTTGTCGTCTCGGGCATATGTGTTGAGTTGCGAGCTGATGATGAAGAAGATGATGAATGTGATGGTTGTGGTGATGTTGGACATATATCTAGTGATGGTAGTGATTGATTGGACTGTACATTGGGTGATACGTATGGTGATGGTGTGACCACATGTTTGGTAAGTTGTTTGGATGATATTGATATGAGTTGTTTCTTTATCCTATCAGCCTTCTTCATGAATGCCTTTATCTCATTTGGCTTTGGAACAAGGAATACCTCAATCGATGCTTCCTCCTTCGTTGTCAATGCCTTTTGTATACCCTCATGAGCAAATATAAACTTGACAAACTCAATCTGTAATACATCAGTCTATTGGAATTATTCCAGTTAGTATGTGTGAGTGGGTGATCCATGAATGAATACATACTCTCTTGTTTAGAGCCAGGAGGTAGTCATGGTGACTTTGATCTTTTAGGATGTCCCTGTTCTGTTTGAATATCTCATATTTGACATTGTCAACTGTGGCGAATGATTGGAATGTCAATGTGCTGGTAATGCCTTCCAAGTCAATCTATTGAGTATGATTGAGTATGTTAGTTTGGAGATCCATTCATTGATGGGATGTACATACCTTGACAGTGAACGAACTTGGACCTAAGTAGTACTCAGCAGACAGTCGTCTGACTTCCATCCTTTCACTTTTATATTATTGATTGATTGATTGATTGAGTGATTGAGTGATTGAGTGATTGAGATTGAATGTTATTTGATGATGTTGGTTGTTGGAATGTAATGACAATGTATGTCCCAAGCAAGAGACTTGAAAGTACTTGCACACTCATTAACAACAACTTACTTTAAGATGTGATGTTAACATGAGCATGTGACGACAACGATCATCGATGGTGGTGATTGTGGATGTGGTGTGGATGAGTGCGGGTGGTGGTAGTTGGTACACCCAAATAGTATGGTGATCACATTGTATATGGGTGATGTATCGTTGTTGTTGATGATGTGCAAGTTTATTAGTAGGTTGGCAGGCATATGACTGTAGGCCTTCAATTTGCATTATAGATATCATCAACTGACCAATCATTTCTGGATCAAAAAAAATCAAAGTCTCTTTTGCTAAGGCAAAGGGGTCAGCCTCTTGAAAAAAATAAAAACGATCGAATAATGAGTACCTCACTTACTACTTCCCGTCTAACTGAGAAGTTGAAGACTATGTCCTTATTGATCAAATTAACTAGTTAATTGTTAAGTGAAAGATTACATCTTTAGATGATTATAGAGAGAATAAAGACAAGTCCTTCTTTTATTGATTAAGTTTGATAGAGATAACATTAACTTACAAATTTTGTTGTTTTTACTCCAAGCGATTGAGTTACAAGAATCAAAGGGTTGGAAGTTTCAAAGTCTGCGGACCCATCTTAGTTTGGTATCCCATTTTCATAACTAGACTTAATAGATGTCAGACGATAGACCGACCGACTGACTGACCGATTGCCCAGAATTTGAATTTAGACTTCTCTACTTTGAATGTTATATTATGGTGTGTGAGTGGGTGAAAACACATCAATGCATTGCAACAACTCTAAGTTTGAGATCTCAAAGCATAGCGAACCCCCCCCCCC
>NW_012236527.1:935869-1011554 GCF_000787575.1 Acytostelium subglobosum LB1 | reverse complement strand
ATTTAGACTTCTCTACTTTGAATGTTATATTATGGTGTGTCCGTGGGTGAAACCACATCAATGCATTGCAACAACTCTAAGTTTGAGATCTCAAAGCATAGCGAACCCCCCCCCCCCCCCCCCTTAGATGTGAACAACATGTTGTGATCTAGCATGTGAAGTGAACCCGAGTGTTACGAAGTGAGAGGTGATAGTGATAATGGGTTAGGCGGCCATTGGAACAACACGCTTTTGATCGTCATTTAAACCTATCTATTTATACCCAATTGAGTTAGTTGAGAGTCAAACACACACATATATATATATAAATACATTCATACATACATATAATAAATAATATTATTACATCAACAAACAACAACACGTGACAACTCCACGGCATATCTAACTCAAGTGAACTAGCAGCTTGGAACATATTTGAAGATGTAAGTTGTGTTGTGCACTTCCCACCCTATTTCACCTCCACCCTTCAGCGCCAAACATCCTCCATTGTTGTTTAACTTCATCATCATATCACTCATCCATCCAATCCATCCATCCATCCTTTTGATCATGTTTGTTGATGTAACATTGACATTTAAATACATTCATACCTTATATTTTCAATTGGTTACCATTATACATTTATACATATATATATAATCATATTTTTAAATACATAAACAATCAGTCCTATCCAGGTTGACAATATTTTTTTTAAATTGGATGACGGACTTTCTAGATTGCAAAGAACAGTCCTCCACCTCCTCCACTTCCTTGTCAACTTCAACAACATCCATACACCAACATTTACTCGACCAGGGTTTGGATATTACAAACAGTAGGTTCACAATACTTAATCTGTATCACAAAGCATCGATGTCGGAAATCCAGATCATCTATAAATTGTATATCGGACAGCCTTTCTGGATCTTCAATCATCCCCATTTATCGATTGAATATTCTTATTTTTTGGTGTGACTTCATCATGTGATGATATGGACACATAACACTTGTTTTATATTGATGGGATTAGGAATGATCGACCATCCAAAGTTACCATATTTAGTTCCAGCACATCAATTGGACATCACAACAACGACGACGCAATCTTCGACGGCAGCAATCAATCAATCAAATCAAAGATACACCGACGGATCTTAAGGATTGACAATCCATCAATCCAATCAATCAATCCATCTTTCCATTGGATTATTTACAAATTTGATCAACATTGCGCTTCCCAACAACAATTGCATCACTACATCCACTTTTAATCAACCAACCGTTACCACCCTTCCGATGATCATCATCATCCTTCCATTCGAGTCCAGAGACTATTGCCAACTTTCACACCTATAAATCGCTACATCTGATGCAACAGCCACCACTCTCTATCTCTCCACTCCCATCTTTGATTGTGTGTCTATGTGATAAAGTGTAAGTCAACCACTGATTGATGGACTCGTCCCCCCCAATCACTTGTCTGTCTCGTCTTCACTTGTCTTGTCTCGTTCACACACATATAAATATGTACAAACGCACCCCCACCCCACTTCAGCCCAGGGGTGAATGAATAACAAACATATACATACACACACATAAACACATAACACAACTGTTGAACAACAACCACCCGAGTGTCGACACACGGAGAGTTGTGGGGGTAATGAATGGGGTGAATGTGTGCCTATATGTAGTCACACCACTCACATGTCATCACACTTTACCTGTTGTTGCAACAACAACACAGCTTCATCCTCCTCTTGTTCCTCATCTCTCCTATTATTGAGAACAGATAACATTAGCGCTAATACTGTTGCTGTTGGCTGCTTCGCATCTTCTCACCATCTGCGCACTTTGCCTTGTTTGTCACTGTGTTGTTAACATAACATCACACCACTAGTATATCCAACAACACAACAACTATCACTCTTCTCTTCTCTTTTTATATTTATATATAAACATCATTATTATTTATAAATAATATTATATTATTATTGAACTCCAATACTTCAATTGCATAGCATTGCTGCACCCCACACTCAACACTTCTTTTCCCCCAGGCCAACAACAACCAACATAACCACGTGTGTGAAGCAAAGTGTTTGGTTTCGTTTGTTTGTGTGCGATCCTCCTTTGTGGTTATTCTACGCATTTGAAATTAATTGATCTTCGCATTCCACGTCTCATCTTCTCAACGTTCCTTTGAAACACAGACATACATATATTACAACAAATACTCTATTCATTGTTCATTTAGCTACCACCACCATTACAAATACAGATAATAATAATTATACTTATAATAATAATAATAATATTATCACAAGAAGAATAACGAATTTATTATGTTGTAAATACAACAAACAGATCATCAACCAATCACCAATCAATCAATCATCATTACTACAATTGTATATAGTTTTGTAAATAGTAATACACATCATCATTCACATACGCATTAGTTGCTGTCCGACAATATTATTACCAACAATCATCGCACACATATTAGAGATCAATACTCTATAATTCCGAACTTTATTATTTACACCTACTATTATTACAATTAAAATTACAACCACACCGAATTAAATAGTTTCGATCAGAAGTCAACATCATTATAAGTCAAAAACAGGAATAACAACATCAATAGCAGCGGCAACAACAGAAGTAACATCATCAACATTGACCACGACAACGACAACAACAAATAATTTAAATATAGTGAAGAAGGAGGAGAATAATAATAATTTTAATATTAGAATGGAGACCGCAAACTCCGAAATAATGATAGAGACGATGAACAATTTGATTCCAACTGGTCTAGTATCGACCGACCCATCGGACACAGTATCGGATACACAGATTACAAAGATATCCAGTCACCACAGGGACGATTTACATTGGAGCTCAGACGTACTCAGTATACTGTTCTCTCTTACCAACTGGTTGAGAGGCATCGAGGAGAAGCATTTCGACGAGGAGGAGTACAAAGAGAAGGAGAAGGAGCTGTGGAAGGAGTGGGAATGGGTTCTGTCGACGACCGAGGAGTTCATTCTCAAGCAGAACCAACTCGAGAGCGAAAAGGTACTGGGTGAACTGAATAATCTAAAGAAGACTGCCTCCAACCTCAAGATGAAGCCAACTTTTATCCGCCGCGCCAACGACATTTTGAAGCCACTCTCCGATGAGCAACTTGATGAGCTGAGGTCTCCTCTGGACTCCAACAAGAGGTCTGCCGTCATCTCTACAGTGATCAACACAATGGAATCACAATGGCTCAAATATATCAAGGATAGATTCTTCCACGATGAGATACTGGGTCTCAATGGATACGAGTCTGAGGAGTTGCCCGAGGATGGTTGGATAGATAGTAGCGCAGTGCATGATGAGGATTCCTTGTCATCATCACCATCATCGTCGACATCATCCTCTTCTTCATCATCCTCTTCCTCTTCTACATCTTCATTGCACGAGGCACTCAACTTTAGTGATCGTCCATCGGAAGACACCGAGATCAAGCATAGCCTGAGACTAGAGAATACATCATTCGACGACATCATCATTCTCAACAAGAACATCAACCGAATCACCTGGAGTCAATTCTATGAAACGTTCAAGGGTCAGAAATATTCAAAGGGCATTACATCGAGAATGGTATGTTTGTTTGATCGATCAATCAGTCCTACATCATATGATTACTAACTAATTATTGATCAAATACTTGTAGAAGGACATTGGTTTCCAAGCTTCACATGGAGTGGATGGTACATTGAACTCCAGAATACTGGGCGACATCACATGGAGCATTTGGAACACTTTGAACACGGCCTTGAAACAGATCAGAGACCTGACCGTTGAGGAGTCGAACGAGTTGGTGGACATTGTAAATTTACTGCAACCTGTATTATTAGAACTCTGGTTGAACACCAAGATCAACTCCAAAGTCGGTGCCAAGAACGAAGGAATAGTTGTCGAGAAATGGAAGAAGGATGAGATTAGTAGGAAGAAGAAGTAAGTCATAGCAACATCATTACAACTACAAATACTATCAATCCAGTAACTAACATTCAATCAATCATATAGGATACTTGAGCTTAAAAGAGCAGGCAAGTTAGACAGGTACACAGGTGAGAAGACTATTGTCATGGCTCACGAGAGGAGGGAGATATCCTCATTGCGAACAACACTGGAAAAGAAACTAAAGTTAAAGTCCAAGTGATTGAAGTGATTGATCGATCGACCGCCCTCCTTATACATATATATATATACATACCAACCCCTACCCTTTACACTTCCTCGCCAACCATCCTCCGCAGCCCTACCTACACATACATAATATATATATTTATATTACTCTCTATTTATTTATCCATCCCTACTGTATATATCCCTGTACCTGTACAAACAGTTAATAAACATTATCTATAAACATTGGAAAATACACCCATGACCAGATGGTGGTCGATTGATTGATTGAGTGTTATTTATTAATAGATTAATTTTTTAAGGTCGGCCTATTTGTTGATTGGTTTCCAATGTTGACCAAGCTTTATGGTTGGGAGATCTATTGATTGAATCAAACGGCAAACTCTTTCATCACGCTATCCACAATTCGGGTGCCACCAAAGGTAGGRAAAGGGTGGTTGACATGTTGGTGGCGATCGAGGTTGGACCTGGATTGGAGAGGTAGTTCCCTCGGTGTTGTTGTACGAGTTGGTTAGCTTGGAGGGAAAGGTGATCTGGAACATGGGTTGTTGTTCAAGATGGCGACAGAGGGCACACAAGCACATAGGATGGACTCCATTGTTCTAATTTGAGGTCAGGGCGGGGATGTAAGAAGGCCTGCTCTAAGTACATGGGTAGAAACACAGTGGGAATAGCAAATAATCTATGGGAGTATAACAGAACTAAGCTGTAAGTACTTTTATTAAAGGCACTTTGGCTTTATTAAGTTAAATTTGATCAGTATCCTCGCTGTGCCCACAAGGTGTCAATGTTGAATCTATCATATACATCATTGACTTTGGTAAAGATTAGTATTTATTTGTTAACAAGAGAATGACCATTGTTTCCCTACATTGTACTTACTCAAAATATTATATATATTATGATATAAATGTATATTTATGTTATGAATGGAAATTAGACTGAATGAATAAGTTGTATTTATAATGAATTTGGCAGTGCCAGTTCATCTAGATGCAACCTGATCTGATCTGGAAGTTATAATTTTAATTCCCAATGTCCATTGATAAATGACTAATTATTTGTTTATTAAATTAATTTTTAAACTGGTCAGGTTTATTCCTTGATCTACAACTTTATCATCTGGATGTAGGGTATTAGGATTGGAATAAATGATTGAATGAAGGAATTCAAATAATCAATCAATCAACAAGGATAACAAGAGAGATGTTCTTGGGGAAATACAACAACCATTGGGTTTATTATGGAGTAGAATTATACAAATGCATTCCGATTATTACAGTACAGGTTTGGTTGTTGGTTGGCATTGATGAGCCGCGGCGGAGGTTGTAGTAGAGGTTGGAATGATGGGGGAGCGGGGGAAGCTGGGGAGCGGAACGGCCACCATCTCGTAGTCGGACGATGACTTGGGAAAACATTGGAGAGTAGGTGTAGGAGGATGCGACGCAACAAGTGTTGAGCAAGAATGATTGAGTGGATGTGGATGGTTGGTTGGTTGGTTGGGTTGGGTACTATGGTATATAACTAAACTATCTCGATGCTCGACGCATAGGCCATGCTAAGGTTTACATGGTCTTGCAGAAGGAGATATTCTCGACCTTGGTCATCGTCTTGGTCTTGAAGTTGTTCAGCTTCTTGGAGGAGCTGGACATCATCGACTTGAACTTGCTCTTCTTGTGGCCATCGTCCTTGTTGCCGGCGGCCTTGGCGCCACGCTCGCGACGACGCATCTCGCGGACCAGCTCATAGAAGGACTCCTCGACGTTGTGACGGGTGCGGGCGGAAGCTTCCAGATGGAGCATGCCCAGACACTTGGCCAGGTCCTTGCCCTCCTCCAGAGTGACCTCACGCAGATGCTCCAGGTCGCACTTGTTTCCGACCAGCATAATTGGCACGGACTCCTTGTCGAGCACACGGGACACCTGCTCCTTGAACAGGGTGACCTGATCGAACGACGATCTGCTCGTTATGTTGTAGACAATGATGAAACCCTCGCATGAACGGATCCATTGGTCACGCATGGCGGTGAGCTCTTCTTGGCCAGCGGTATCCAAAATGTCCAGAATGCAAGCCTCCTCATCGATGACCACTTGCTTTCTATAGCTGTCCTCGATAGTTGGGTCGTAGTACTCTACAAAGTGGTTGGAGCACAGTTGAATAGTGAGGGAAGTCTAAAGAGTGATGTGTCGGTGTCAGATAACTAAGTTGGTGATGCTACTGTGCTGCGGGACCAAAGATGACTTACCTTTCCTACACCACCATCACCAAGAACACATATCTTAAGATTGTTGCTGTGAGCGCCGGCAGTCTTGGACTTGGCGGGAGATGAAGCAGCACCGTCAGACATTTATAGTTGTATTTGTAGTTGTATAATAATATTATTAATATAATATATTTAGATTGGGAGAGACAATATGATCACAAAGTAAGAGTGAGTGATTGATTGTCAGGTGGAGGGAGTGAGTGAGTGAGTGCGCTGAGCTGTTGATTGTAGTTATAATTGGGTGTTGTTAGATGCTGGCGTCTTAGTTCGTCGTCGTAGTGAAGTGATTGATTGATTGAATGATTGATTGATTAATTGATGATGATGAACGGAAAGATAGATTGACACCGGTTATAGCTGTTCAAAAAATCGAATGGTTGGTGTGGATTGGTGTAATGTTAACCTTTATCTGTAGGGTAGGTAGAGATAAAGTATATGTATGTGTATGTATATATATATTATTTACAAATAATAGCCCAAACTGTTGTGTTGTTGTTGTTTGAAACAATTGGGGTTGTGTTGTGTTTAGTAGTTGTTGATTGTTGATGAAGTGTGTGTGTGAGTTTGTTGGGAAGTGGAAGGAAAGGAAGGTAGGTAGGAAGTAAGGAAGGAAGATGGGGAAGGAATACAATGATGATGGGTAGTTTATATATATATCTATCTAGTTGTTGTTGAATGGATGTGATTTAAATCGATAATGGATGGGGAGTGTGGAGGTAGAGGATTGTTTGATTTGATTGATGATGGAGCGGAAGGGAGGAGAGAGCGGAACGCAAAAGTGTGTGTGTTTGTGTGTGTTGATGTGGTTGATGTGATTGATAATTATTATTTACAAAATCAAGTTGTTATTGTGTTGTTGTTGCAATGCTTGTTTTTTTTGATGATTGGTCCAACATGGAGACTTTTATAACCTCAAGTATGTTGCAAAACACACATTTTTTCGGAACTTGTCATTCAGATAAAGATATTCACTCTCTTTGAGTGGGCGAGGGAGTGCCCCTATGATACTTTGATCGCCATTTTTAGGCCACACAGGACTGTGAATTCGCCGGTCTAATTCGATAACGGGTACCTTTGCTTGCATGAGTCTTTGTTGTTGTGGGCTAGATTTAAATGAGAATATGTGTGTGAGGGAGAGAATGAAAGGGATGTGAGGGTTGGCAAAGTGTCAGAGAGATGGAAGATGGTCATTGTGAAGATCTTCAAACACACATCAACCATCTAGAAAGAAGACTGACTAATTGACATCCATCCTAGCTTGATTGGTCGCAATGAACCGGCAAGCAATGAGCAACGCACAACAACATAGGCAAACAACATCATCTACATCTACATCAACATCAACACAACCAACAACAGATAATGATGATGGTGATGATTACTTGACAGATGATGATAGTTCAGCATCAGACAATGATGTTGTAGGTCAATCAAACAACAACAACATTACACCACGTAGCAATAACAACAACAACAACATGATCATTGATGATACCCAAGAAGTAGAAGGCCAAGATAAAACAGATACAATGAAATTGCTTGGTGTAGTTAGTGCGCTGTTGGACCAGCCTACTCTGGATCGTTTATCATCACAAGTCAAGGATGAGGAGGCATTCTACAACAATCTTCATGACATGATTGTTGACGACGATGGCGTACTCCATCAATCATTCGACGATGTATATTGGGAGTTGGTACATTCCCTGATCGTAGCACTTGGTTCGTCCTCCAGTGATTGGAGCATGCTCACACCCAATCACATCAACCCTGTCTGCTCTGTAATACTAAAGGTATGTACATATGTCAGGGAGTGAATGAATGAGTGACCTGTGATCAATCACTGACATGTTACATTGCACAGATACTAGGTTGGATATCATTGAATGGCAGCGCAAGGGAGTTCCTGCTTGTGGTCGAGGAGCTACACTCATCATCATTCTTTGAAGTCTCCTTCTTCACCAAAATGACCTTGATCTCATTGATTGAGAATGGTAAGCCTACCCTTACCCTTGACCTTGCCCTACCTTACCGGCGCAAGTTTACTGATCCCATCCCTTCCCATCCCATGCTGTAGCGCTCACAAGGATATCGGTGGAGAAGAGATATAACTTTATGAAGTCATTGTTACCGTTGGTGCTGTCTGTTGTGCAGGACGAGTCAAAGAAGCAACAGACTGCCGCTGCGGCTGCCCAAGATGCACAGGCTTTGAAATCATTGGCAAGCTTATCAACTAGTAGTGATGCTGATGACGAAGATGGTGATGATGATGGCCAGGCCCAGACTCAGACCCCATCAGGTGTGAACATCGTTGGACAAGCCAATGAGGAGGAGCTTCAACAGAGGAACACACCAAACGATCTTAAATGGGAGTATCCACTCTCTTGTATTATAGCGTTCTTTGAGGGCTTCATTGCCGACCTGAAGATCCAGGAGCCCATCGAAGCACAGGCCAACAATGCCACGCCATCAGAGATTACCAAGCAGCAACATCTCATCCTCCAAACACTGATACAACTAGTCAGCACTGACATTGTACTCAATCCGCCCCAGCCACTCCTATTCAATGGACTGCCAATCTTTGTTACCATAAGTGTATGTTATCCGATCGAGAGTTTGACCTGGCGTGGCATGGCGTGGCGTGGACGGACTATTCTAACCTTCCCCCATCACTCACCTCAATACAGGACATGCTGGCACAACTTGGTGTATCATTCAGCTATCTGTTAAAGACGGATCAACGCTTCAGGGAGAAGAGAAGAGAGTTGGAGTTGGAGGACATGTATTTCGATCAGGGTTTGGATGAGGAGGACTTGATTGAGCCTGGCGAAGAGCAACAACCAAAGACTCAACAATCGAGTAGTAGGTCCAAGTCAACAGTTGCAACTTCAAGTGATGATGAGGATGAGGAGGATGACGATGAAGACTATGAAGATGATGAGGATGACTTGGACAACGTAGAGGAGATGATGTGGGATCTCGAACTACCTTACACAGGAATTGGATATATATTGTACAATCTATTGTTGCGACCGACGGAAAACTACCGACTCTCATCAATCCTATCGCCAGTCTCACTGCTCAAGGATAACCTACCCTATCTCATTGCATTGTTACAGAGGTAAGCACGTGGCGCCACAGTCCTCGCCCACTCACTCGTTCAATCACGACTGACGCACTCACTCTCTCACATGACTTAGCGAATCATATCGAGCTGGATTCAAAGCCATTCAAATCATATCATTCTTACATAAGCGTATCAAGCCATGTGGTATTGATATACCACAGGAGTACTTGTCATCTGGTGAGGGCGCCGAGCAGCATGGGGACGCTACATCACCACGCGAGAAGTGGCTGATAGACACACCTCCAACAATGGTCGAGGATTGTCATCACTTCTTGCAACTGTTCCAATCGATGGTGTCGTTCTTGGTCAAGTGCCCTGTGCAAAAGATCCGCTCGTTTGCATTCAATCAGCTGACACTGTCAATGGCCACGCTGTCGGCACAGACCCGCTTCAATCTGCTGGCCACACTCATACGCCATTGCGCATTCCCCTCGTTCACCGGCCTGCTGATTCACATCTTCAAGGAGCAGATCGATGCCTGCTGGCTCACGACCGACACGGACCTGCGCAACTACTTTGTCTCGCCCAAGATCCTCGAGATACTTTACATTCCAATGCAGGTTGGCGGCAACCTGCTGGAGCGCATGGACTCGATCATGAACGCGCTCAACCTCTACCGCTACCTATTGATCCGTGACAAGGACAGCAACTCTACCGGCGTCTGGGCCAAGTCCAAGATCGCTGGCGCCAAGGAGTCGTTCCTGTTGCCACTCAAGGCTGAGCTGGGCAAGATAAAGCAGGAGTTTGCGAGCAGTGCCAGTGGCGACCAGGCAGCCATCAAGAAGGCACTCAAGGGTGTGTCCAAACTTGGAGTGGACAGCATGGACAGCGCAGAGATTCAACGTGCCAGTCAGATTGTCTGTTGCCACATCGAACTTGCAACAGACGTAGTCGACAGGATATTCGAGCTTCAAGATAGTTTGAAAGTGGATGATTGATTGATTAAATATGGACGTGATCAATTCATTATATTATTGAAAGGAATCTTGATAACTTTACAAGTTTGGCACATGGTTGGAGAGATAGAAAGGGTATCAATTTCAAGAAATGTCCATTTTCTATCCTTAGCTAGATATAGACATATCAAGTAATGGTTGAATGAAGTTGGAGTGGTGGTGAGTGATTGAAGAATAGAAGGTGAAGGAGGCTACCCTAACTAAGTAAGTGAGTTCTAACAATAGCCTAGACTTGAACCATAAGATGTAGAGTTACTTCATACAACATGTTGCAATTGTTGTCTTCTTACATTTGGTCGAGCCATCTTCACCTTATACACCCCTTACCTCTACATCAATCATTGTGAATAACGACTTGTGGGCAGATTATCAAACGTATATCGACTATGTATGTACGTCTAACGAACGAGTGAGTCTGTTCAATCATAATACTTCACATACACATACATTCACACTCATGATTGATCCTCTGATCAGACATTGGAAATCGGCAGTGTGGTAAGGTGTATGATCAACACACTCCACAACACACCCACCCACACTCACACACACAATCACAATCATACACACTCGTACAAACAAACACAGACAATAGTGAATTGGAAGTGTAGATGGACACTGTTGACCAATGTACATAACAGCTATTTGTTGACAATGGCAACCTATGTATGTATATTAGACTGCTATTGCACCTACACAAGAGTAACCTCATACATTCTCTCAATTCATATTTAATCAACTCTAGGAGTCTCTATTGTAGTAGTACAAACTTCTAAATATCAATCAATCAAGTAAATAATAATAATAATAATCATAATAGTTCCAGTTTATTCCAATTTATTCCAAGTTATACCAGTTTATTCCAAAAACATACAAGAAATGTCATTTCCACATCAATCACTTCATCAAACCATCGTTAATAACCTCACAAGGTCACTCAATCAAACATATGTTGTCAATGATCAACAGATACAACAAAAATCAATCCACAACAATAGCTTATTATCAATCATTCCAAATATTATCCAAACCAAACGATCATCAACTTCATCATCATCAATCAAATCAAAGTTGTTTTCCAACAAAGTTATATCAGATGGAAATATAATTATTAAGAAACTTCTCGATTCCAGAGCATCATACATTAAAAACAACATCAACAACAATAACAACAATATAAATAATTCACCAAACTCAATATCTGTATTTGTAAACAATAATAACAACTCAACAAAGAATTTGACTACACTGGAGTTGGCAGACGATCAGGAGTATCAGGATGATGATCAGGAGGACCAGCAGCAAGTGATAGAGGTGGCAAGACAATGGCCATCAGCAGCCAAACATAGCAATATTATATTCAACAGACCATCAATCAATTACTCAATGGTGTTTGGTGAGGTTGAGGATCTTACCGACTTTATTATGTGGAAAGTGATGTCATTCACGGTCAAAGAGCGCGAGTTCAACGACTACCCTATTTTTCACTCTGGTGATTCATACATTATAATGAACTTTATCAAAGTATGTATCTCAACTCAACTAAAATCCAATCAATCAATCAATCAAATGTACTTATTCTAACATATTATTAATCCAGCAACAGAAACAACCTACTACAACTCATATTCATGTGTGGATTGGAAAGGATGCCACGATGGATAAGACTGGTACCGCTGCAATGATGGCTTTACAGTTGGCGTCACATATTGGTGGTCATCCTATACTTCATACAGAGTGCCAGGGTGAGGAGAGTATACTGATGAAGAGTTACTTTATCTCAGAGTTCAAGGAGATCAGGTATAAGTCCAGTCCATCCAAGTCCAACTTCAGAAAGACTTCTCCTGGCAGGGTAGCTTCATCGACATCACTTCTACAGATCTGTAATGTTGTGGGTCAAGGCGATCATTCACCAGTGATCAAGAGAGTGGAGTTGGCATCAAAGACGATCAAACAAGCTACTGGTGGTCGATCAAATGTATCATATGTGTTGGAGAATAATATGGCAATATATATCAAGCATGGTCCACAGGCCAGTATTCAGACGAGGAGGATTGCCAAGGAGGTGGCCAAAGAGTACCAATCATACTACGCAACAGGCAACACTCCAATAATCGAGGTCACCAGTTCAGAGCAAGACAAGGAGTTCTTCAAGTATGTCCATGATCATCAACCAATCAATCACTCTATCATTTCTAACTCAAATTCAAACTCATGTAGATTCATAGAGGATCATCGAAACAAGAGTGCTGGTGCTGACCCATCTTTTGATGAGGAGGACTCGATGGTCAATTTGTACAAGACAGTTGTGAGGGCCAATGGAAAGATGGACTTGGAGAGTGTCACTGAAGAGTATCCACTGTCGAGGTCAATGTTGGATACAAGGGAGGTGATCATACTGGACTGCACGACTGATATATTTGTCTGGCACACCAGTTCAACGTCATGGCGCAAGAGGGCTGTTGGAAAGGAGTGCGCCAACATGTTCTACAACGAGTATGAGAGACCTACCTGGGCAAGAATCACACATTGTCTGGCTGGACATGAGCATCCTCTGTTCAAGCTTCAATTTGCCAATTGGCGAGCCCAGAACTCTTCGGCTCCATCTCCAGTCCCATCATCAACTCTTCAATATGATTATCAAGCAATGATAGCTATGTGTGCCGGCCAGGATTCAGCCAACAAATCACCAACATACTCAAGCAGTGGCAAGTTCCAACAACAACAGAGCATGTTGAACCAGACTGATCTACTCAATGTGTTCGCATTCAAGACCTGGCCATCGATGACCTACACCCGATTGAAGCCAAGTGAACATGGTCAGTTCAGTGAGGAGGACTGTTACCTTGTAGTGGTCACAACACTCATCGGTGGAAGTGGAAGTGGTGTTAAGAAGAACCAGGCAACCAAGGGCTCTGTGTCTTTGTACTGGTGGCAGGGAACTCATTCTAGCCGCAATGGATACTCACACTTTGTTCATGGAATGTATCCACAGGTTCTGGATATGGTCAAGAAGGCTGGGTACCCCGTCCCAACTCTCAATCACATCCATCAGAGGAAGGAACCATCAGCATTCCTTCAACACTTTGGCAACATCATCGTGCTCAACAAGGGATCTGTTTTCAACAAGACCAGCAAGTCATCTGTGTTGGACAAGTACTACCAGGTGTTGGAATATGAGTACCCTGAGGACATTGCCTACATCCAAGAAGTTGATCATGCCACCATTCAAATCAACTCACATGGAGTCTATTGCAAGGTGTCCCAACTCAATCATGAGGTGTCATTCTTCCAAGGATACTACAACTTCTCATCCGAGAGTGGATTCTCCGTCTATGCCATGACTTTGGAACCTGTATGTACAATCACTCAATCATATTCAATAACATCCTGATCACTCATACCAACCCTCAATCAATTAATCAATCAGGATTACAAGATGACAGTTACCAAACAACAGAGGAACAATTCAACAGGGGAGAACAAGGAGACATTCTTTGGCACACTACCACGATCAACAAATGACATGTTCAATGTGTCTTATAACAGGAACAAGCTACTCAGACTCCATATTGAGGGCGCCAAATTCAAGTTGGACAAGGTGCCCAGGTATCATTGCACTGACCTCACCGATGGTACTTGCGCACTGTTGGAGTCACGCTCCAAGCTCTTCCTCTGGATTGGCGCTAATGTGTCTGAGTCATTGAGTGGACTAGCGACAAGGTTTGCCAAGGATTATCTGAGGATTGAGCATAAGTCATCGAGGAGTATGGAGCTGGAGATTGTTCGTCAACACAACGAGTCACTACACTTCAAGCTACAGTTTGCAGCATGGGACAGGAAGGATGAGATGGAGGACCCTCGTGAGATGACAGAGTATGCCAACAAGGTACAGAGCACCATCCAGTACCGATCGGAGAAGCAGCACGAGCTGGCCTTGGTCGACATGATTGCCTCTGCCGCCTCGTCCGCCTCTTCATGTATTACAGATGATGCCGACATGATGTCACCATTGCCAACGAGCAATGAAGATGGATCATGGCGTGCACCAACAGACATGCCAATCGCTGTTTGAATTGGTTGATTGATTGAATGAATGATTGAATAAATAATTGATGTATAACTAACTAATAATGAATGAGTTCAACTGTCATTGTTGGGTCCTTTATGCAGTTTCCTTTGTGTTGTCAGTCGGCGTAGCGTGGGGGGAGGAGGAGGGAGGTGGAGGAGATGGAGGAGGAGATAGGAGCTTGAAAGGAAAGGAATCGATGTAAGTGTGTCGCCATTGTGGATAGAAGGGCAGTCTGTCTAGGGATAGAATGAATGAATGAATAAGGTGATCCACTTTTGTGATCAACTTAGTTGTCAGTGATCTTCATGGATGGCAACATCTTTGCAATGAGATCATGATGTGTGTAGTCCTTGAAGGTGATGGACTCGGTCTCGAACCTCTTTGTCAGCTCGTTGAGCTTGGCGCGCAGATAGGTAATGTTTCCAGAGATAAAGTGAGTGTTCTGTGGTGGATAGATGCCGCTGGCGACGTCGTCCACGATCTTGGACAGTTCGTTGAACTGATTGACAAAGTCCTCGTAGAGCGCCAGTGTCTTTTGGTCCAGATCAGTGGCTGGGTCCTCCAGCTTGGCTGGGTCTGTTGGCTCTCTGTCGGTGATATACGTTGCGAAGCTGTCTGCCAGGTCGTAGCTGTCGTGTGACAGCTCTTGGATGGACTCGATGGCGCTCATCTCTTCGTCGGTGAGCATTCTGAATGAGTTGTTGTCGACGTTGTCCTCAATGAACACATCCTCCTCGTCATCTATTGCGTCGTCATCATCAACCTCGCCATTCAATTCCTCGTCCTCCTCGTCGTCGTCATCCTGTTCGGCCTGCGCACTTGGCTTGCCATTTGATGTCTGTGTCTGAGTGCCCTGCTGTTCTGCTGCCGCTGCTCTGTTCTTGTAGTTGTCGATGGCGTCCTTGATCTCGTCGACCTCGTCAAAGGCGTCGTACATCAAGTCGGTGAGCTCGCGCATTCTCTCAGCGATGGCTGTGGCATTCCTCAATGGTATGCTCTCAAAGGTCTCGCATGACTTCCAAGCAGTGCCGACTCTCTCCTTTGGCAGTATATTCTCCTCGTCGTCGCCTAGTCTCTTCTCATTCTCCATAAAGTCCGTCAGGATTGACAACAATGACTTGTACACGCGTCTAAAGTATATTTGGCTTGATCTAAACAATGAGCCACCCGAATGAGATGATAATCCCTGATAGATTGAGAACATATTATCCAAGCATTCCTCAATGTTTGAGAAGAACTGTGGCTTTGCTCTTGAGTCTTGAAGTAATAGAGTGACTATGATTGATTGATTGATTGAGTGAGTGATTGAGCGTGAACATGACATGTGAATGATTGTTGTTAACATACTCTTTGTAATCTCATGTGATAGTGTCTTTGCAGCCTTTACAACTTGAGGACGTGTTGGCATTTTGAAGGTGTCAGGATCGGTGACCTTGACATCCAATGTATCGATGGCAGTATTGAGTTTCTCTATGATTGTTACATAAGATGGTAACACAACATTGTTGTTTTCCTCTTCAATAGTAGTCGACATTGTTTATCTTTATATGTATATTATATGTCTATATGTGTATCTGGAACATGAATGAATGAATGATCTTTGGACCTACCAACTCAAAACACCTGAAGATACTTTGTTAAGTTGATAAAAACGTGTCAAAACCCCAAAGAATGTCCTTTTTTATTCTTTTCTTCCAAATCACGTGTATCAATCGTCTCAGCTTCTCAGATTCATGAATCGAATTGAATGGGTGAGATCATCAAATTGATTGTTTGTTGGAACAACAAGAGGTCTCATTCATGATCCAGATAAACAAGACATGAGAGCGCGACACAATAACGAACTCCATGTACCGGAACTCCATTCATCATCATCATAAATATATATCTATATTAAAGTTAATCCTATTACTATTAAGATCAAGGATTACTGTTGTTGTGTCTCTTCCATTTCCAACTTCTTTTGTTTGATCCATTCATTGGCCATCTCTCTATCTTGTATTGACAATGAGTACCATGTCTTTCCAGAGTGTTGCTCCCACTTTGGTGTCATGTATTAGTTAATAAATCAATCAAATCATCAAATTGGCCAATTTAGAGCAAACATACCATTCGTACTTCCTTGACAGAGAACTTCCTTGGCTCATAGTTGCACTTTGAGAACTTCTTGTTGTGTTGAGCTAGTAACGCCATCATATTGTCATCTACATCGAATACCAACTTCTTGGATGTTGTCCTAGTTTTCTTGTTTTCCTTCGTTGGTATCGCTGACTTTGGTGCCACCACTGTTGTCGTGGAACATGGTTGTGGAGCTGCCACTACCACCAGTTCACGTTTGAGCACCTTGATATTGTTGTTGCTGACCAATGTTGGTGGTGGTGCTGGTGATGGACCATCCATATTATTACTAATGTTGACATGTGTATTCTCCTTATTATTGTTGTTGTTGTTGTTGATTGATTTGACGTTGTTATTTATACATGTTCCTCGTCGACGAGTTGGGTAGGTTTGGCTAGACTGTGGCGGTGTAGTGACACCTGTGTTGTTTGACTTGCTCCTTGATGTTTGTACACTACTACTCAGTTGAACTCGAGATGGTAATAATGGTGGTGTATTGGATCGTATTGAACGTTGTTGTGTTGTTGAAGTTGTTGTTGATTTGTTGGATGTTGATGATGTTGTGAACATTAGAGAGAACTCTGATTCTAGGTCATTGTTTGTTGTAAAGTTGGGTGATGATGATGATGAAGTATTACTATCTGTGCTATCTCTTGGGTGTTGATCTTCATGCAATGGATGCTTGTGTTGGAACCAAAGGTCAAGTTGTCGTTCCAACTCTTCATCCTCAACAAAGGGTTCTGCTCTATATCGATTGATCTCTTCATTTCTAATCAATGGTGATTCTGTTATTGTTGTTGTTGTTGATGGTATCATAATATCATCACCTTCCAAAGTTGTTGAAGTAGTTGCTGTGAATGAACTGTTGTTGGGATCATGATGAGAGTGGACTGGTGTGAACTCATAGAAGAGAGGTGCATCAAAGTCATATAATATATCATTGTTGTTGTTGCTTGGTGGTGTGGACACCATCATATTGGTATGTTGATGATGTTGATGCTGTTGTGGCGGTGGAGTGTCCATTGTGTGATGCGTTGTTGTTGTTGTTGTTGTTGCCGCCACAACAGCATGCCTCGATAGCGGAGGTAGTTTCTTCCTGATTCCTGATGTTGTTGTTTGTTTCATGTCTTCTCCCTACTACTATTGTATAATATGTTAATATCTGTATTCAAACAATGAATGAATAGATGTCACATCAAACAACAAACTTGAGTAATTGATGTCAGTTCAAATTCAACCGTTACACACACCCACAACAATTTGAATTCAAATTTTGAAAATGGAACTTCAATGTCGTCTTGTCTTCTTGGTCCACCAGTAGACCTTCAAAGGTTTATTCGAGATAGTAGAAGGCGTAGTTCATACCTGGCATTGGATATGGCTTGGGGTATGTGATGATCTCCAATGTGTTAAGATTGATCATCCAGAAATAGGCGTTTCCTTCAGTGTAGGGCGTGTTTGTGAGCACAGCCAGCATGTATCCATTGATGGCATCGAGCACAAAGCCAAGGCCAGTGCCACCAGTGAGCACGTAAAGACCTGGTTTGGAAAATATGACATTGGCCAAATTGTCCTTCAAGTCAATCTTGAACAAATATTGACAATCCTTGGTAACAGTGTGCCAATTTCCAAAGCCAACATAAGGTGTTGACTGGTAAACCGTGAAGTAGAGATTGGGCTGCAGGGACCAGGCCAGTGCTTCCTTGACTGTTATATATTATGGAATGATATTGTCGATGCATCATCGCCATCCAACAACCAGATATTGAACTGTTGCCTACCATTAAAGTACAACAAATAGAATATATTGCTGTCTGGATCATAGAAGCATTCGTAGAAGCCCGGCATTTCAGTGTGCAGAGGTTTGTAAATACTATTGTTGTTGTTGTTGTTGTTGTGAGTGCAGTGCAGTGCATGATGATTAGGAGGAGGCTGATGATGATGATGGTATCACAACACTGTTGATCACATACAGTTCTTGTTGTTTGTAATTGTATTTCAACATTGCAATGGTGAGGTTGGCATCCTTTCCCATTCCATAAAGTATGTTATCCTTGCCAACCATGCGAACTTGTGTATCCTGATCATAAGAGTAACCATAGTCATTTCCCGTGCCAACTAATGTATCAGTCATGCTCTCGTTCTGATGGGGAGGGGCGGATAGAGGACTCACTTGTTAACATCTTCACCTCATTCATTCATTTATACATACTTTGATATAATAGGTCCAGAGTATTGGAAAGTCAGTCTCGTCTGAATCCAATTGAAAGAATTGGACAGAGTCTGAAGTGGCCGAATTGAACTGCGACGTGGAGATATCATTATAACTATGTGAATGCTGGTTAATTATATCTTCTCCACTTGTCAAGTTGTGTCTAACGTAGAAGTAGTTATTTGGACTATCGGAGCTCATACCAAGATATGAGAACACTGTTGGGGCATCCTGTCGTCGTCATCATCATCATTGATTGAATGATTGGTCAGTAAGTTAGGTCAGTTAAGGGAAGGATGGATTGACTTACAGCTCGAACAAGGGCAAGGTGATAGAGGCATGCAATGAACAAACATGTTTGAATGATTACTTGTGCCTTCATCTTCTTCTCTATGATTGGTGAATTGATGAACAACTGATCAACACTCGAAGTGAAGTCCAGATCTGACTATTGTACGTTTTTCGCATATGTCAGATTCAAAGAATACAAGAATCTTTTTGAGTCCAAACGAACAAGTCATATGATCATTGTAGTATTATCAGATAAACATACAATATATATAAATATATAGAAGATGGATACATTATCTGATTACATATTTTTGAATATATTTAGAGATCTTCATGATGCTGATATCATTGATTCAGCATGCTTGGGACTGACTTGCAAGAGGTTACATTCGTTATGGAGAAGATCACGATCAATATGTTATAATGGAAAGGATATATTATGTATTTGGAAAGGTGATACAAACAATATCAACATCAACAACAACAACATCAACATCAATCAATCATTATCATCATCAACATCATCAACGTCATCAACAAAAGCAACAACAACAACATCATTCACTCAATTATTAATAGCAACAAATATTGATCGACCACTGGCTCAAGGGACACTCCCAGAGTCACTGACAAGTCTGGACTTTAGTAACACCTTTGATCAGCTGATATTGCCCGGCTCACTACCAGGCAATCTACAACGAATTGGCCTTGGATCACAATTCAATCAAACAATCATACCGGGCTCATTGCCCGACTCGATCGACTGCCTGGAGCTTCAAAGCCTGTACAACAAGATACTGCTCCCTGGTGCATTGCCTCAGTCCTTGACACATCTGACTCTGCCCTTTGGCCCAGACACCAAGTTGATGCCCGGTGTGCTGCCGCCCTCGCTTCACTCAATCAACTTTAGTCATGTCACTGGTGTCATGCTCAATCTGATGTCACAAGGATCAGATCTCGGCAATTGTTCATTCCCCTCATCTGTCACATCACTTCATCTTGGCCATGACTTCAACCTTAGACTTGTCCCGGGGTCGCTGCCGCCCTCACTCAAAGTGCTCCACATGTCGACCAACTACTCACATCCGATCACTGGCGGCGTGCTACCCGACTCCCTGACGACGCTGTACAATCACTCCAGATACTCGTCGGTACTGACCACGGCGTCGTTTCCCAAGAAGCTCACACATCTCTACACTTACATGCATGTGCCATTTGCTCCACTCCCTCGCTCGATACATACACTTCATCTTTTCATTCCCGATGTCATCATCTCAACTCATATCAATAGTATGGAGAACAGTCATATGCCATTGGTACTGAGTGAGGGATATCTGCAGGACACACTCACCGAGCTTCGAATGCCCCAAGCATTCAACGAGGCACTCTCCATTGGCTCACTCCCCAGCTCATTGCAGACACTTCTATTTGGTCAATTCTTCAACCAGACGCTGCAGCCGGATGTACTCCCTCGATCACTGACCACACTTTCGTTCGGACGTACCTTCAACTCACCCATTGTACCTGGCGTGCTTCCACAATCACTCACCAGTCTATCACTGAACGAATGTATTGGGTTCAATCACCCTCTACTTCCTGGTGCGCTCCCTCCATCACTCACAACATTGATGCTTTCATCAGTGTTCAATCAATCACTTGGTCCAGGCATCTTGCCTCAGTCACTGCGCAACCTGAAGCTGCTCACCCTCTTGCCACCACCAAACCAACTTGTGCTGCCGGCCCAGATGACCTCACTTACCGCTTATCTACCATACGTCACATGTTGTTCGAGTGTGGATACAGTCGAGCTGGTTGGTCAATTGAATGTCATATTCCCAATACATACCAAAGTTAGGAAGATGATCATTCCGTCTGCTCTCATCAACTTCCTGCATTGTTTCATGTCGTCCATGCCCAATGTTGACACATTCAGCACAGTCTATCCCTCACTGGGCAATATGACATTCCGTTTGATGGACAATGAATCCGACCCTCATGTGATGGTTGTGGTCGAGAGATGGACAAAGAAATACGAACATTGCGATATGATGTACTCCAATCACTTGCTCATCACTACGCAGTCAGACATTGTTCGATGGGCCACTGGATCGAATGTTATGGGACAACATCAACATTTGGTATTACAGCAATATAGGCAAGCCAATCAGCAACAGCAACAACGATATCCTCTCCAGACACATGCATTGCAACAACAACAACTACAACAACTACAACAACAATCTCAAATGCCACAGATCCCACCACCGGTGTATAGAATGATCATGCCACAGATCCAACAAGGCATTGCGCCACAATTACCACAACAACAATCGCCTCTAATTCAGTCGTATCAACAGCAACAGAAACATTCAATAGCCTTCCAACAACAAATGCAACGGTATCAGCAAATTCAACTTCAACAACAACAACAACAACAACAACAAATGTTAATACAACAGCAACATCAACAACAACAACAACAGCACCAGTCAATGAACAGGCAGCATCAACTTCTGCCCCAGCAAATACAACAACAACAACAACAACAATTCATGCCGAATAACCAACAGCAATTTCCATGGCCACAGCAACAACAATATGCTTCCACCATTGTCCCAGGACCAGCCATTAATGCGGTTCCACTACCTCCAGTATTATTGTTCCAACAAAGGAAAGATCAGTCTCCTCCACAGCCCCAACAACCGTCACAACAACAACAACAACAACAACAACAACAACAACAACAACAACAACAACAACAACAACAGCAGCAGCAGCAGCAGCAGCTACCAATTCTTACAACGTATCCTTCACCCACATCCATTATCAGTTTGGACTCTGAGGACGAAACACCAAACGAAAAGGGTTTATCCAGAAGCAGAAAAGAAGATGGAAGCTCGCCTTTAAGTATGACACCAGATGGCTCTTCATCGCCATAACAATAAACGGTTGTGTATTCCTCTCTCTATATATGGTACAATGCTCGGGAACAACAACAACTGTTGTTGAGTCCATCCTACTGATTGACAATACGCAGACCTTGAAGTATATCGGCATTCTTCAGGGCACCACGCTTGTAGGCCTCTTTGGATATCAGTCCGTCGCCATTCTCATCCATCTTGTCAAAGAAATCATCGATAAAGTCCTGTTGCTGATCGAAGCGTTTGCCGCCACACGTGACATATGAGCCAACCAATCTATACATGCTCTCCAACATCAACTCCATATCCTTCCTTGTGATGTATCCATCACTATCCATATCATACAATGAGAAGGCAACTATAGTAGATTGAGTAAGTATATTAGCCACATGCATGATCTTAAGTAGTCCCCAAGTGCAAAGTAAGTACATACAATCTATCTTCTCCTCTGGCGTACCTCTGATCACTACAGACAGTCCACATACTATGAAGTGATGAGTAGTAGTGTTAGATGATGGACAGACAATAACAATAAGACTACTTACCAAACTCTTGAAAGTTAATCGTATTATCCTTGTTACGATCGAACACATTGAATAATAGATCATGTAGGAATGTGTCTGCTATACCCATCTGTGTCATTATCTCTTTGAACTCTGCTCTACTGACCACTGCGCTACCCGATGGTAAATCCTTCTTGAAGTCTCTGAACAATGACTTTAGTTCACGTGAATCAACTACATAACATCATCATCATCATCATCATCATATTGAATGATTAGTCGAATTGATTGATTGTCAGTTCATGATCATGTTGTTGCTCTTGCTGATTGTCTCAACATACAATGTGATGAGGATACCAACTGCTCCACCTCCTCCTTTTTCAAACTTCCAACATGGTTTCCCATCGTTGAATGATTGCTTCTTATCTGTATTATGTATATGTATATATATATATATGTTTGTGTTTGTCAAATGACACTTCTAAGGTCCAAATGAAGAATGGTCGTGGTCCCAGGACCTGCGTTTTGGGTCGGGGTTTGACCTGGGGAGGCTCAAAATAGCCAACCAACATCTGATTAATCTTAATCTTGATGGATATGCTTGTATAACAGGTCGGTTGTTATCTCTGTTATTCTTCCTACTTCTTCCATGGCACCAACTCCAATGTCTCCACAAATGAGTTTCTTGGCAATAGGTTGAATGATAGAGATACGAGCAGACAATGACTTTAGTGAGCTCAGATGCATCTCAGTGAATGGATTGTCCCACATCATTGTATTCATTGCGGGTGCAACTATCAACTCCTTATTCTTGAAGTCCCATGCTCTAACTATTGATGTCTATCTCATTGCAATGAGGAGTTAGCTTGCTAGCCGTATCTGTGAGTCTGTTGGTCAGTCGCAGACCTACCAATAGGTTGTCGGACAGTCCATTGGCTAACTTGGCAAGAGTGTTGGCTGACAATGGTGCAATGAGCATGGAGTCTGCCCACTTTCTTAACTCAATGTGTAACACGGGATCATCGCGTTTGGACCAGGATGTCCATTCATCTTCATCGGTGTATACTCTTAGTTGAGCATTCTGTCCAATGTCTTTACAGAAGTGTAATGCATTCTTTGTCAACACTACTTTAACATTGAAATGAGGCAATAACAAGTCTATCAATTGTTGATACTTTATAGTGGCTACACTTCCAGTCAAACCTAACAACAAGTTCTTCTTTATATTTGTTGTTGTTGTTGTATTTGTTGTTGAAGATGATATAGTATTATCTGTTGTTGGTGTTGTAGACATTATGAATGATATTGTATGTATATGTATGATGAGATGGTACCTTGTGGATAAGTTAAATGAATGACTTGTGTTGCTTCTTCAAGTTCAAACCTTCCACCACGAAAGATGGAAACAAGATGACAGCATCTCACACTTTGAAACGACCGACTGTCATTTGTCTATTCGATCAACAACAGATAGAGATACACAACAACAATATAATGAACGATACATTACATAACAATCATATCAATTCATCATCAACAGAGAATAATAAGAATAAAAGAAAGAAGAAGAAGAAGCAAAACAATGAAGATAAAGAGTCAGAACCAATAACTACTACTACGACAACTACGACACAAGATAATGATGATGATGAAATAGATCAAACAATTACTTCTACTGAGTCTATATCAACAACAAATGAACCAGAAGAAGAAGAAGAGAATAAGAAGAAAGAACCTGTAGTTGTCATTACATTGAAGTCAAATGTGTCTAATCTCATTGGATCATGGTTATCAACATCAGCTCATTTGAAGGACTATCAAGACACGGATGAACAAATCAGTAGATACATACCAAACATTACCAATACACCGTCACAGTCCAATGTACATGTATCAGCTCAGGTAGCATCACCATTTAACATGCTCGACAACAACAACAAAGATAAGAGCAACAATAAGAATAACAAGGAGAATAAGACCATTCAATCAATGACAAAGGATCATCTGGATCAGATATTAAACGCTGATCAGAAGAAACGTGCCACAACAAACTATCATACTTCATTCAAAGCAATTGGGTCACAACTGATGCAACAGAACATTATTGGTGGCCAACGATACCAACCATACTCCAAATCAACAACAACAACCAGCAATGACCAGAGTGAGAGTAGGAGTAGTTCGACAAAGAGTTCAAAAGGAGTACAACAACCTCAACCTGTTCAGCAAAGCAACAACAATCAACGACCAGGCAGCAACAACAGCAACAAACGACAACAACAACTACAGCCAAAGAAGTCCAAGTGGGGTGACCAGTTGTCGAGTTGACTTGACAAGTGACCCTAGGGTCACTAGATACGCGCGCGATCTAACTGTCACCTGTCACTTTTTCTTGATGGCTTGTTACTACTACTTTAATTAATTAAAGTAGGTTCAGGAGCATACAATACTCCCTGCCGCCCGATTGTCAATGGAAATGGGCATGACAATGTCCAAAACGACAAGTCGTTGTCGTCCGATGAGGAAGTTTCCTTAGTCTACTCCGATCACTTGTATTCTATGGTAGGAGCATCTTCGTTGACCTTCAAACACATTTAAATCTTTATGCCGCCAAGATTGTGCAAAGATCAACCTCTTGTTGTAATGTTGGTGCTGTTAGAAGGTGTCACTCCATGATGAATACCTACGCAACAGAGACCCGACACGCGAATTTTCCTCATCGTCTTCAAATTCAGACCCATGACAAGGCCCCGAAACAGGGGCCACCCCTGCGTCTTTTGCTCGCTCCGGTCCAATCTGATCATCCCCCACACCCCATCATATCACATCACAATCCACCCTTTGATCATTGATTGACCCTGTATGGCCAGGGGCAGTCCTAAACAACGAGTGTTACAAACATGTTTGTTAATGAGTTAATGATCATAGGGTATCTTGAGCTCCAACTTTAGGACAAGTTCCAGTTCAAATCAATCAATCAATCAAACATTCACCAGGAGTACAAACAATCATATAATTTATAAATATACTCTCTAATCTTAAATCAATCAACAATGCGCACTAACTTATTGTCCATTGTCATTGCCATTATGGTCTGCTGTGCCACCGCTCAGCAAACAGGCATGACCACTCTCTATGTCAAGCCATCCAGCTCAAACACTGGCGAGCATTACGCCACTATAGACTCTCACTCATCAGTCACCAAGGGTCTGTGTGGCACTTCAAAGTCGTCGCCATGCGCCGATGTCAGTACCGCCCTCACCTCGTTCCAGAACCAATTCCCCGCCGCCACATACAAGGGCACCTACCCACCCCTGACCCTGCTGCTGCTTCCCGGCACCTACCAAGGCTATGGTAACAGCAACTTTGACATCTACGGCTTCAACCTGACAGTGCTGCCAGCCCAGGCCAACTCCGTTGTTACCTTCTCGCCCAACGTCTATGGCTCGCAGAGCCTGTTCACATTGAACGACATGTTTGCCCAGAAGCCACTGGACCCAGCCAACACCCACAGCAGACTCTACGTCAGCGGTCTCATTGTCAACAACCTCAACTCAATGTTTGGTTCATTCCTCGGAGTCGAGGTCGGCATCTCCACATTCTATGGACTCATCGAGAACATCCAATTCTCAAACTCGAACGTGGGCGGTGGTGTCATTGGCGCGACCAACACCTACAACACATCAATCGTGATCGACACCATCAACTGCACATTCGTAAACATCGAGGCCGGCAGCTCAGGTGTGTTCAGCGCTATCGGATCTGATATCAACATCCACAGCAGCGTATTCCGTGAGTGCAATGGTACCTCGGTCCACTCGCTCAACGCCAACATCCTGGTGGACTCATGCCTCTTTGCCGACTGCCCAGGCATCCAAGGTACCAACGGTGGTGGAATCTATGCCGACACCTCCAACGTCACAGTGTCCAACTCACAATTCATCAACTGCTACGGTGAGAATGGTGGTGCCATCTACTATCAAATGAATCCCCGTGATATCATTGCCAACTTGCCCGAACAGCTCACCGTCCAATCGTGTCAGTTCAGCTACAACGTTGCCAACACTACTGGTGCCGACATCTGTATCGTTGGAAACAGCGCTGGAAAGTCCATGATCACCATCAATGACTGCACCTTTGAAGGTGGACGTCTCCTGAGACCATCAGCCGTCGGTGGATCAATCTTTATCCAAGGTAAATATCATGCCAAGGTTGTGTGTCGTCTCCAAGTCCAATCCACTAACATACCATCTCACTCAATCAATCAATCAATCAAATAAAGACACTGACTTCTCTGTCTCAGACTCGAGCGTTCTCAATGCTACTGGAAGTGCTGTTGTGATCAACTCAGCACCAGGTACCTTCCAGAATGTGTCCATTTTGCATTCGACTATGGCTACTGAGGGTGGAGCATTGTTGATCAATGGCACCAAGATGCACATCTCCAACAGTGACATCAGTTACAACTCCGCCTCATCATTCGGTGGTTCCATCTTTTGTCAAATGTCATCGGTCATCATCACTGACACACAGTTCACTGGCAACACTGACCAAGGTGGCAAGATCGACTCACTCTACTGTCAATCATCCAGTCCATGTGACTTTACAATTGACAACACTGTCTATTCAATCTGCGCTTAATCAACCGATACTATCTATGATAATAATAATTATATAACTTTACTTATTATTTGTTTATTTGATTGAATGTATAGTGTTACTTAGAAAGGGATATACTTGGACTTGGACATGGACATGGACTTAGCCTAGAGGTAAGTGTGGGTCTATGCTGATGGATGCTCAGACTTTGGTACCTCGATTGGCATGTCAGTAGCACCAGCGCCACCAACGTTGTTGTTGTTGTTCTCATCCTCCTCCTTCTTGGTGGCCATCTCCAAATCATCTACATGTTGGTTGGCACCTGGCTTCATCTTCTTTGTTGATGCAGATGAGCATCCAACAGAGATAATATAAATCAAGAATACTCCCAAGAATACAACATCAATAATTCCACAAGCACGCATCAGCTTATGGAACAATTCAGAGTTTGGCTATAATTATTTGTTTGATTGGATGGAAATTAATAAATAATTTGATATTTTCCAAAAGATAAATTATTACAACTTACACAATCATCCTTGATCAACTCTGATACCATGAACAAAGCAATCGATAAACCAGTGAAAATGATGAATGATGAGTACAGAACATTGGCTCGAACCATTCTATAGAATGATTGATTAATTAAATGAAAGGTTAGAGTTATTCTTTCTTCTGATTCCAAGATGATTATAATACTTACAAATGTTTCTTAAAGATATAATAAAAGAGGAATCCATAGATGTGATTAGCTAAAAATACAACACAATATAAGACTAGGAATATAATTGATGTGTAGCATGAGGCATCCCATTTGATTGTCATTATTGCTATTGTGATAACCAGGATAAATGAATTGGTAATAACTGTCCATATTATGATCCAAGGAAAGTCCTTGAGTCTAATTGGGAATTAAATATTATTAATATTATTTTTAGCAATTCATTCTATTGATTGATTGTACCTACATTCCTCTATTCAACAATGACATTTTGGTTGTTCTACTAGATCAGATTATAGCTAAACTCGGATAAATAAATATATATAATTATATAATGAAGTACTTCAACATATATATATATTTCTGGTCTGGTAAGGTCTGGACTGGACAGGACTGGTGGGGCAATGAGGTTGTCCGATAGGATGTGGATAGTGGATAATCAACAATACTGACTCTGTCCAGGTGCAGAGTTGGTCATATGCATATTCCTCAACTTGTAAGTGATTTCCAGAATGACATATATGAGGTGATGATGTGTGAGAGAGTGTTGATGGTGGTGATCTGATTGGTTTGACATGACAGGTCAGCTAATTGATGGTGTGAGTGATTGTGAGTGTGTGAGTGTGAGTGTGTGAGTGAATGAGGATGATGAGAAGAGAGAATAGGATTACCAATATTGATGGTGATGGTGATGAAGATGTTGATGAGATGAGTTGTGAATATCCGACGAATCGATGATTGATCGGTTCTGTACTAAATGGGCACTTTGTGCTTGTTTTGTAGTTTGACATCAATCTCAACATTCAATGACAATTTTACAGAGATGACAATAATAATGGCAGACAACATTAATTGATTGATGAACATGATGACGATGAGTGATGATAATAGTAATGATGGTGGTGATGTTGGTGATGGTTCTCCAACTCTTCTTCTTCTTCTACTACTGTTTCTTGATTGATTGATTGATCACATGAGTGAGTGTGCCCTCAAAGCCAAAGAGAGTCCAAGATTAAGTCTGCAATGATCATGAGCATATAACATGGTATGATGGTGGATTTATATAAGTTGGCCAGCCAGAAGATAATAAATAATTTGATTACTTGATTGATTGCATGATTGAATGGTTGAATGGTTGGTTGAATGATTGAGTGGAGATTGATGAAGCTGGAAGGCTTGGCGGCCACGCCATGGAGTCATGGAGCGAAGCTACAGCTTGTTTGTCACACCGACTTTGGTGTAGGATGGATTAAATCGAACGGTGCTGCGAACTCCTGCCTTCATATTGATGATCGATGCTGGTAGATTGAGACTGGACTGCTCGTTTGGAAGTGGAATGGAAATAAGGTCTTGTTCGCCATGTGAATTATTGTTAGTTGTTGTGGTTGTGGTGGATGTAATATTGGTAGTTGAGATGGTAGAGGTGGTAGATGATGGCCTTGTGGTCTTTCCAAAGTATGCCGAGCCATGAGGTGTGGTGGGTGGGGAGAACTTGAAAGGGAGGATGCTGGAGCCACGTGAACGACGCGAGTCAAAGGTCGTTGAGAGGAATGACGAGTCGGAGCTTTGGCGCTTGGTATTCATTCTGATCTTGGACTTGCGAACATCATTGGCATTGGCTGGTGGTGCCAATGTGTTGCTGTTGGTGTTGCTGTTGTTGTTGCTGTTGTTGTTCTTGAAGGCACGATCGAGGTACTGGTCAGGTGTGCCCGGTGAGCCCACTTCCAGTGCAGGTGGTATATGTATGCTGCTGCTACTGTTTGTTCGACGTAGGCCACGGAAGGAGGCCTTGGCCTTCTGCTCCTGTATGTCATAGTTGCTGATCATTCGATTGAGGCTATGAACGATCTGATCGAATTGAGGCCTCACCTCTGGGTCTTGGTCCCAACACGAGGTCATCAGGTGCAGATAGTCGGGTGGACAGTTGGGTATGGGCAGCTCGGGACGTCTGCCCTTGAGTACCTGTCGCTCAATCTCGCAATTGAACACCACGTCCTCATAAGGTAGTCTGCGGGTCAACATCTCCCATAATATAATTCCATACGAATAGACATCACACTTCTCACTATATACATCGCCCCTGATCACCTCCGGTGACATCCAAAGTGTTGTTCCCTTCTTGACTCCAGGTCCACTTGGTCCAAACACTATATGTGTGCGTGTGTCAGTGACTGACTGATTGATTGATTGAGTGAGTGAATGATACTTACGTCCAGTTATTCTACTCTTGTTGATACAGGTGTTAAAGTCGGCCACCTTGATGTTGACCGATGCCTTAAGGGACAGGGAGTTGACCAACAGGTTTGGTGACTTGAGATCCAAGTGCCAGATGCCAAGGGAGTGCAGGTAGTGCAGTCCTTGGGCAATGTCCAACGCCATTCTCAACACTAATGCGAACGGGATTGGTACGATGTCGTCGGCCAGGACATCCATGAGGTTGCCACAGGGTAGGTACTCCATGACGATGGCCCAGTTGCCTATCTTGGTGCATCCACCAACGTACTTGACGATGTTGGGGTGGTTCAGCATGCTGAGCACCTTGACCTCGCTGTAAAAGTCCTGGATGATCTCTGGCGATGGCTCTGCCAGCTGGTGCAGCCGCTTGACTGCCACCATGATGGTGTTGTCTGTTGGGTGTCGCCGTATCCAATTGCCGCGCTCATAACTGTTGCGCGTCAGATGTCCCTTCAGATTGTTGACAGAGATGAGTGCGCGGAACACCTCGCCTGCCGCACCGTGGCCAAGCTGGTCCTGGATAACAAGCTCTGACTCCAAGTCTATCTCCTTGTTGCCAGCGTGAATGTTCTCGCACTTAATCTTGACGAGGATGTAGTGGACCTCGCGCTGATTGATGATGAGCTGGATCACCTCGTTGACCTCGATCTGCTCGAACACAGTCATCGAGCACTTGATGTAGAACCACTCGCCACGCGCCAAGTTACCGTTGCGTGGCACCATCGACAAGTTGAACTGATTGCGCTTGAGGTTGGGCTGATGGAACTGGAAGCTGATGTCTGTGTCGCCAGAGTTGGATATCAGGAACTTCTCAGTGAGCAGCTGGTAGATGTTGGCAGTCTGATCACCTTGCTTGCCAAACGTCAACACATACTTGGAGATGCGGACACGTGAATGGATGTAGCGAGGGATACCCGCGCCTGATCCAGTCAGAGAGAGTGCGCCAAGTGCGTATTCCTTAGGGTTGATGTGCTGGCCATTCGCGATCATAGTGTGTGCCAGTTCTTGCAGACGCTTCATCACAGCTGGCTTCTCCTTGATGTATCCGTACATCTGTGCAGAGTCGGCATCGTTGAGCACGGTGCCGTTGCATGCGCGCAGGAAGAGGGGCAAGATCGGGTCGGATACGACTCGCGTGAACAACGTGAACTCGCCTCCACCGCGAATGCACACCGTGCTGTAGATGTCGGCTTCGACGTGGGTATAGACGACGAGCTCGACTGCCACCTGCAATGTCTCGCCAATGGCTATCGTGCCTGTGGCAGGGTGGAATGAGAGTGTGTAGTTGACATCAAAGGGCGAGAGTATCTGGAAGTTGATAGGACATTGACCCAAGTTGTTGATCTGGAATGAGTCCTTGGCAATGTGGTGCACCACTATCTTGGGCTGCTTTGATCCCGTTGGCATGGGCGCGGATGATATGGGCACATGCATCATGACGCCGCCACCATGCAACGAGGTCGAAGGTGAGACGGGTGAGGTGGACAGCGGTGATAGGCTGTGGCTGGATGACGATGATGATGATGAGGAGAGTGGTGGCGAGGCCGAAAGCTGAGATGGTGAGTTGAGATGAGTCACTGGCGAATAGAATGGAGAGGTGATCTTGCGTGCTGGTGGTGGCGATTCAATGAATGCCAACTCAGGCACGGTCAAATCGTCATGATAGAAGTAGAACTTGCGCTTGGACAAGGATACCTTGATCAAGTTGTTGACTGAATCCATTGACTCTCGTCTGTTCAGTAGTGATGGGCTTTGTGCGAATGAGTCCCTATTTGGCCAACGAACGAGGAGCGTGTTAGGGTGGAATCATTCCATTCGATCAATCAATCACTAACTTACTTTCTCCGCCAACCTGTGGCCATGTCTTTGATGGACGCTGAGATCTGATCGTGTACAGGCTTCCTAAATGTGGACTGTGGCGTGGAGTTGGAATTGATCACTTCTTTGAGCTTCTCGATCCATTTCTTCTGATCAAACACAGTCTGTGCCGAGATTAGGTAGACGCGTGGCTGTGGTGGTCCAGTGAGTGACGATGTTGGCAAACATCCATAACCCATGGCAATATCATCGTCATAGTATGCACTTTTTGGTGGACTGGTACCCAACAGACCTGGACTGGATGATCCAGGCGATGTTGATAGCTGTTGTTGCTGTAGTTGCTGTTGTTGTTGTTGTTGCAATGGAGGCACAATCTGGAAACAATACTTCCTGCCTTTGTAGTTGACCTCGGACACCTCCACGCCCTTGCCAAGGTATACAACACCTCTTGGACGTTGCTTCTCCCAGTTGACATTGGTAACATAGTAGTATAGTGTGTCCTTCTTCAGTATGAACCATCGTATCTTCCCTGTTATGTGTTATGGATGGATGGATGAATGGTTAGTGGGTGTCCAGCGTGGTCAAGTGGGAGGACGATGTCTTACAGTTGTGGACTGTTCCACCTTGCTTGGTGAGGAATCCACTGTGTAGCACTGGGTCTGAGGCTGCAGAGGTAGACGATGTGTTGTCATTGTTTAGTATATTATCATCCATATCTTGGATTGGATTGGCTGCTGCTGTTATACAACAGCCTTGTTATATATGTATATGCTGGATGGTCTTTGTTGATGTTGCCGTTGTTGTTGTTGTTGTCGTTGTCTAGTATGATGTATGCTGTATGCTTGCTTGCTACTGTTGTATTATATATATATTATGTCTATGCGATTGGCGGATTGGCCTTTATGTGATTGATTGATTTGATTTGATTGTGTGTTAGATTTAGTGTGGTCCACTCACTGATCAAAACATTTTTATTTGGGTTTTTGTGTTGAGGACCTCGCTCCCACAAGGCGAAAAGCCCACGTGTGTGGTTGGATTGTGAAACGGTCAAGGTGGGATGGTGCGATTCACACTCGTCTGTTACGAACGGACCCAGAAGACCAATAATGGGAAGTGAGTCTTTGATTACCCAAAACGATGTTCAAAGGTGATCGATCTGATCGGTCACCTCTCATGAATGCTAGAGTGCTCCTCAAGTATTGTTAAATGTCGTCTAACAGGTGTAAACAAACATGTATTAGTTAGTGAGTGATCATGTCCATATGAACAACAACATTCAATACCTTAGTCGTTGAACAACTCTGGCATCTCCAAGTGCAAGTGGCCTGATGGTGGATGTTCTTTGTAACATCAACTCCTTCTTGTCTCGATATATGTTTACTCTATGATGGCAGGATGATTGATTGATCGACTAATTAGTACACAATCAACGGATGGCGATGATGTCTTTACTTACCTAAGTCCTGTGAATAGTAACCAAGTACCAAGAGGTGTCTCGGTGAATGTTTTGATGTGGCTCGCCTCCCAACTGTTGACTTGGACTGTGTTGCGAACTGTGATCTCAGAGACATCCTCGTCCCACATAATACAGTCTCCAGTGCCATCCCATACATTGAGGTTGATCATCTTGCCATCTTGCCGCAGCATAATGTGATCGAGTCGTGCTATGAGGTCAACATAAGTACCCTTCACGGCCTCCATTTGTATAGATTGCACTGTGGTCAGACTGTCATCATTGAGGAAGCTATGTATGAGTTTGATATCCTCTTTCGATGCCACGTAGTTTACACTCGGTCGTCCATTATGTAACTCCAATGGAGTTGGATGGGACATATCTACATCGGATGGAAAGATATAAACTTGGCAATCTCCACCATCTTGCTTAATTCTTCCCTTTACATATATCTTATCTCTATAACTATAACAATATAGTCCTTTAAATAACAACAATGTACCTTTTCCAATCAATCTATAATGTTGAACACAATCATTGGTAAAGAACAACGTTGCAGATACCAATTCTTTGTTCTTATCTTTGAGTATGAATGTAAGGCTCCAGTCTATTGGATTGATTTAATGATTGAATGAGTTTGAGTATGAATGATATAGTATTTAATAATAAATAATGTTAAATGATAATTACCAAGGTTACACTTCTTTATATCATTATATAAGTCCTCTACTATTGCAAAGATGTTGAAGGTCTCGCCTGCCTGGACAGAACTGAATGACCTGTGTCCATCTTTATTCATAGATGGAATGAACGTATAATATTATTGTGTTATCTCTATCTCTTTGATACAAGTATGTTGGTGGTATTGACGAATGACAGGTAGACAACGAATACGAGGGTTAGTCATGTATGTTAAGTTGTTGTCACATCAATTCTTGGAACATCGGACCCAACAATGTTGATAAGATAATTGAGGATTTTTTAGAGTTAGATAAAGAGAACAAACATTGACAACATGAACCAGAGATTGGTTGAATGTAAAGATATAGATGTAGATGAAGAAAGATGATAAGAAAGACATTTCAATTATGATACATAGAAATTGGTGAAGTGATTGATGAGGTAGATGAACAATGGATAATGATAAAGTTCTAAACTCTTTGTGGTGGTGTTAAGAAACACCCTTTGTTTAGACACCAGTAGGAGTACGGCCTTGCTAGTTCACTTTGAGCTCATGGTCCACTCAGTTTATGAGTTGAAACCGTAGAGGGTACGACCTTGCTTCTTGAGGGCATAGACGACATCCATGGCAGTGACAGTACGTCTGTTGGCGTGCTCAGTGTAGGCGACAGAGTCACGGACCACATTCTCCAAGAAGTTACGGAGAACGTTACGGATCTCCTCGTAGATGGGGAACGAGATACGCTTCACACCTCCTCTGCGTGCAAGACGACGGATGGCGGGCTTGGTGATTCCGTGGATGTAGTCCTTCAACACCTTTCTGTGTCTCTTGGCTCCGACCTTTCCTCCGACCTTTCCTCCGGTCTTTCCTCTTCCTGATGGGGCAGTAGACATTATGTTATGAGTTTAATTGATTAACTTTAGAACTGTTTTGTATGATTGTACGAGATAGAAGAATGAGTGAATGATGTTAGAAGTCTGTTTAAGAGTACGATTGATAGAGTGGCAGTGTTGAGCGATGGTGATGTTAATAAGATAGATGATATGGTATACATACAATTTAAAGAGTAATACTTGTATGAAGTAGATTGTACTTGTGTGGTGTCAATTGATATGTTCTGATTGTCCTCTGAGGATTGGCTTATAAGCAAGAGGTCCGTTAAAGAGTGTTGAATGTGTGATCACTTCAAAATCCGCACTCACTCATCATTCACACGTAAAATTTGAAAACATGTTTGAAAAAAGTCGTTATTTTGATTTGATCAAATTCCCTCCATTTACTTTCATTTCAAAATGTCCGTTGTGAGCACAGAAGTTTAAACTTCAAATTTGAATTCAAGTATTCTGACTGTTGTCAAACAGTAACAAAAGAGTGATTGTTGTTGTTACAATGACTATGATCATGATGCACAGTTTACAAAGAACTTCACAAGCAATAAATCATTCAATCATTCATTCATTCATTCACCACTTGACAAAGCTTAGTATGAGCTTAGACCATTAATTAGAGGGAGTAACATTGTTTGGCGCGCAGTTCAGTTGTACTTTGTTATTCAATCAACACATAAGTTGCATCTTAATAATAACATTACTAATGCTATATATATCTGATTGTGTCTTTATAACTCTCATTGTTATAATATTTGTTGAACCCACCCAACATGTTATAACAATCCAACTATATCTACTTCTACCCTGGTCAAAGATGACTTCACCAAAATTGATTCAAAGTTCTGTTTGACTTGAGTGAACGAAACAAACAAACACTGACACACACGCGTGTTTGGTGTTCAACATCAACAATCTGAGATGTGAGGGTGAGTTGGAAGGGGGGATCACATTCGTTCAACAACTATTTATTTAGTTTTTTTGTCATTATTCCCCTTCTCACACCAATCTCCACTTCAACAGAAGTAAATTGCAATTAATAGTATTACTCATCTCATCATCACAAGTATATAATAATATATACCTAAATACATATATATATATTACACGTTTATTTATAAATAAGGATTGTTGTTGGATTAATTAATTCACATCATTATTGTAGGAGTAGTCAATCAATCAATCAATCACATTAGGGAAAAGGAAGCAGAACGCAATAGTAGTAGTAATAGTAATAGTAGTATTACTTGACATCTTTAATATATATAATTATACAGATACACATATATAGATAATAATAATAATGGCACAAGAAGAAGAGAATGAATATTTGTTCAAGAGTATGTTGTCGTTGTGTGTTTGAATGAATGAATGAATGAGACTTACACGTTTCACATTAGTCGTCATCATTGGTGACTCTGCTGTCGGCAAGTCAAACCTGCTAAATAGATTCACAAGAAACGAGTTCACAGAGAAGACAAAGGCTACAATCGGTGTTGACTTTGGCACCAAGTCAATAGAGATCGATGGCAAGGTTGTCACTGCTCAATGTTGGGACACTGCAGGACAAGAGCGTTTCCGTGCCGTAACCAGCGGGTACGTCTATCCACTTCAATCAATCAATCTAATCAAACATCTTGACTAATCATAATCACATCATACATAATCATATATAGATACTATCGTGGAGCTGTAGGTGCGATGATTGTATACGATATTACATCTAAAGTATGTGTCTTGTCTGTCTTGACTACATGTGACACTACATACATACATGAGGACTAACCATTTGATGCTACTGCTCCAACCAACAAACAGATAAGCTTTAAGAATGTTACAAGATGGTTGAATGAATTGAGAGAGAATGCAGAGCCAGACATCTTGATCATGATGGTTGGCAACAAGTCTGATTTGGAAACGTCTAGAGAGGTGTCGACTCAGGAGGCTCAGTCCTTTGCTCAGTCCAACAAGATATCATTCTTGGAGACCTCTGCTCTCAACTCAAACAATGTAAACCAAGCCTTTGAACGTCTGCTCAAGGGTAAGCAAGAATACATACATACATCTCGAGCCATGCCTTGCCATGGTATGCAATACAATATACTGATCACCTGACGAATCACAATCAATCAATCAATCAACAGACATATATAGCCATCTGGGACAGAGAAAGAACATTGTCATGGATGATGGACAGGAGTGGTTGAAGCCACAAACGAATGCTGGACACAAGATTACTCCACTGTCTGACACTCCAATCGCAACTACAACCTCTACACATCAAGAGAAGAAGAAGGGATGCTGCTAAATCAATATACTCAAAGCATCATCTCGCTCGCACTTCTCGTCATTCCTCCTCCTCTTCCTCTTCCTCTTCCTCTCCTTCTCCTCCTCCAGCTGTGTTTATGAGTGTATGTGTGAGTCGTCGCCGCCACCGCCACAACAACAACAACAACTTTATCGATCACCATCATCATTGACTTTGGTTTCATCATCATCAGCGACTACTGTACAGTACATTCAACAACAACATGGAGGATAATAAACATGGTTATCAAGTAACAATACCAAACTTATCGACACTCAAGAGTGATGACCTTGGTCCCAACATACACGTTCATTATGCGCGTTTTGCCGATCCACCAATCAGTAGATTGATTTATATATGATATGTATATGTACAATGATATCGTTATTCCATATTCTCCTGCTGGTTTGGTTCCCTTGCCCAGGACTTTGTTTGATTGAACGAGCTCGTCTTTGTGATTTGGATGTCAGAGTATGCCTCGTCTTGGTGGACCTCGACCAATCCCTTTGTCTTGAGCACCAGCATTTCGTAAAAGGTACCGGCAACGGCAACTCTTGTCTGTTTGTCGGCAACCAGACTCTCAAAGTTGATTGAGTTGGTGTTGTGTGTGTTGAAGTAGTTGTTGAGAACGGTGTGCATTGTTGATGTTCTGGGTGTCCATGATCCTGGTCCAGGTGTCTTCTTTGGCGTCTGCTGGGGCGTCTTGAATGGAATGCCATCGTCGTCGCCCTTGATCGGACTCAGATCGCCCTTGATCGGACTCAGATCATCTTCAGGGAGGACAGGGTTGTGCTGGTAGTCGTCCCATCGATCACCACCACCACCTAGATCAACCTCAAACACATTCTCCTTATCATCGCCGACATATGGATGCTCTAAATCGTCTCGTCTCGCTGGTGACACTGGATGCATCGCGAGCATGTCCAACTCCTTCTCGAGCTGGCCCAACAGCTGGGCTTCCTCCTCCTCAGTGATGGTGCTGTCAATCTTTGCTCGCTTGTTTGGTGCAATGTTAAGCTTATCCTCTATATGCTCGGTAACCTTGGACAGAATGACCTGCTCCTTGAGTGGCAGCTTGTCAAACTCCATGTCGGGAGGGATGCCCAGCGACTCCTTCATCGTTGAATCAAAGTCCACGCCCATGCCCTCGAACTCCTTGAGCGACTGGTGCACCTTTGCCGCCTTGAGGTAGCTCATGAGCTTGACATCGTCATCGTCGAGCACCTCCTTGTATCTGTGGAAGATGTCTCTGAATTGGTCGGTGATCCTCTCATTGATCACTCTGCGCACCGGCATCAGCATCGAGTACTTTGGGCCGGGCGCCGAGAGGGTCTTGGTCTGCAGGTGGAACTCGGCGCTGGTCGTGGGGAACGTTCGGTGTTGTGTCAGCAGGGAGTTGGCATTGTTTCGCAATCGGTTTATATCGGTTCGGTTGAGTGCCCTACGTCCTATTCTTCTGGTTTGTGCCTCGCGCATTGCTTTGGTGGTCTTGGGCTGGACTTGCTCTGGTGGTGATATCTCGATCAAAGGGATTATACCCCTGGGCTTCTGTGAGTCGACAGCTGTGTCTGGACGCTCCTGGTTGACATCTGGTGGAGGCGGCGAAGGCGGATAGTCTCCTCCTTGTTGGGGCGGGGAAGGAGGAAGGTCACCTCCTTGCTCCATCCATTCTTCATCATCAGGCCTCGATCCTATGAAGGGGATTGGCAAGTCCATTTCCTTGCCTGTTTTCTGAAGGGGATCATCCTTGTCAATGTCAAACTTGGTACCAGGGTAGTAGTCGACTGGATCGAACACACCCTGAAGCTCCATTGATGTTGGCTCGATCTCCAGACCAGGACTCATATGTTGGCCTATTGAAACGTCGGCAGGGACTGGCGGCGCCTGATAGGGTGAGCTTGGTGAGTAGGGACGGAATTGATCGTCGCCCTCCTCACCTGTGCCAGGCGGACCGGTCTTCTGGGCAGATGGTTCGATGCTCTGTCGCTGAGGCGTGATGTGGATTGATACGCTTTGGGCTCCTCGCATCACCATCTCATCCTCGTGGAAGTTCTCGATCCATTGTTTGTAGCTGATAAATGAGTCATCATTCTCGCGCTCCTTCAGTTGTGGAAGCAACTCCTCCTGGCGCGCCTTTCGCTCTGCATCCATCCTGTCCAGCTCTCTCATGATCTCGATATCGATCCTCTGCTGCTTCTCCAAGTCCTCTTGCATGACTGAGGTGTCTTGCTGCTCTGGTGATAATCCTGGCTCATCTATATGTCTCTGGCCAGGTGTAGAGGGTGCCGATGGAGCTGGTACAGGCTTCATGGCCTCCATATATAGTTGTTGGAACTTCTTTGACTCAAAGAACTTGTCAACTACCAAGCTATAATGTGATGCGATGTGTGTGTTAGATCACAATGAATGAATGGATGAATGAATAGGATACATACTCTTCAATTCTTCCATCTTTAAGAATAACTGATCGGAGATAGTCATCGATTTGATGTGCGACATTTCCTTGCTTTGATGTTGTTGTGAGTGTTTGAGGGTCCTCCTCTTCTTCGGCCACTGCCAAGTTGATACCTGGTGCAATCATCTTGGTTGTGCCCTTGAATCTTGCAACGGCATCACCACAATCATCCAACAGGAACTTGACCTTCTTTGAAAAGATACGTACGACACCAAGCAACAAATGTGATGTCATACGAAGAGCCATTGGAAGATGTGGATGTAATATGTGTCCTACAAATCAATTGAAGTAATCATTCATTCATTGTTAGTATTGAATGTTACAACATATATTGAATGTCCTAGAACATACTGATTGACTTTGGGATGTTTGTCTTGAAGACATGGCTCTTTGTCAACTTCCTGTCCCAATGACCAGCCAGCCAGACCTTTCCAAGTGGTCCTCTCTTTGACAACACAATCTGTGAAAAGAACATCTTATTCTTTTGTTTGTGAAATCGTTGATATCAATTATATATATAAATAATAGTTATAACAATGAATGAATAAAATGGTTCAGTCAGCACTTCACTTGTTTGCAAAACACTTACAACACACAACAGATCTGATTTCTTCTAAGTGAAATTGCGCGCCAAATTTTACTGTTATGTCCAACATTGCGTCTCTTCATTCTCATCCCAAAACACCTATTTTTGTAAGTTCCTATTCCATGAGTTGTGATAATTAATGGATAAATGGAACAAACAAGGGTTGTTCGGGATGAACACATTCATTTATTCATTCATTCATTCAATACAATACAATAAAATTCATGTCAGACATATGATTCAATCATGTTGTTGAACAATCGAACAATGTAATGTTGTATGTATGTCATTATAATTATTTGTCATCGATGTAAATGGAATGAATGAAAGAATGTTTACAATGGAATGATTGACAATGCCATCACGTAAAGAGTGCGAGATGCACAAAACCAACTACGACTTGACACGACAACCCTAGGGTTTTTGTGACGTTGAACCAAATACTTTCGTCCAGGATGACACTGCAGACGTGGATTTTGATTTGTTGGATGAAGTAGTGCCGCGCCCCCACATGATTGAATCGACTAGACTTGTCCCAGACGAATAGTTACCAACTTTGGACCATGGTGAGCGAAGAGATTGAGAAACGTCATCAGACTAGTCACAAAGTATTATTCTGATATGTTGTGAGTATGTCAAGGTGTCTCTCTCTCTCTCTCTCTCTCTCTCTCTCTCTCTCTCTATCACTGATGTACAATGAAGGGTCGTTCATTCTGATCATTCTTGAAATGAAGTACTAGTATCCTTAGTATGATCAATTAATTAATCAATATAATAATGCCAACATCATATATTAGACGTAGACTTGGAAGGAATAATGTCCGATTCATCTTACTCATATTGGCATTGATGGCAGCAATGCCGATGATTATTTATTTGCCATTGATAGGTGGTGGAGAACAATGTAATGCCAATCACAACAGAGTAGTTACCCTAACTGACTTTGGCAACGATGCCAAAGGTTGGATAGAGTATCTCAAACATATAGTTCAACGTCGTGATCGTGATCGAATTCTTCATCAATCGTCACATGTAAAGCCAGACCATGAAGGTCCAACTTCCAACTCCAACTCCATTTCCAACTCCAACTCAGGAATCACAGTCACACATTATATTAATGACAGCAAGACATTATCATTCATCAACTATTATAACTATTATCAATTGTATAAGGATGTGGAACCATCCCCAAACAAAGACCCTTACAACTATAGAATGGTCCGTGCACTTCCAGATCACAACGACGACGACGACGACGACGATCACAACAACACCTCATACGAGTCGAAACAATACGACAGCTATCTACATCGATATGAGATGTTGGGCAAGCGATTCCTTCAGCTGAACAGCAACTCCAATACTGAGGAATGGGACAAAGTGCGCATACAGATGCGTAGGCAACTCATTCTGTTGGAGTATTATAGACATCGCAGGATGGAGTTCACTCACAAGACATTGATGGGACAACTTGGACTCACCATGCAGCCACTCTCACTCGAGACACCGATTCGCAATCACTACCCGGTGGCACTGCTCCCCCAACCATACCTATGCATTGATCTCACCAGCCGCTACCCCAACACCTTGGGCGAGCTCATTGCCAACAACTTTCCAGGATCGATACAAGTTATCGATGGTGATCCAGGTAAGTACTGACTCCTAAGTTTGAGTGGATTGAGTTAGTGACTGACACTTTGTTACAATCTAGGCGTGGATGGAGTGAATGGAAGTGTAGGCGCAATGATTGGTCGATTCAACTATGGAATTCATATGAGTCTGTCGAGTGATGATATTGGAGATGGTGATGGAGGTCATGACGATGATGATGTAGTTACCATTGATAGACAGAGTTATTCATACTTGGCAATGCTTGGTGATCCAGTGGAGAGAGTGATAAGAGCGTATAACAATCATCGTGCACATATGAATGAGAGCGATACAAATATAACAACGATTGAACAATGGATAAAGACTTCTCCACAAGCGAATAACGAACAAACGAGGATGTTGGCTGGCATTGGTGTTGGCCCTGGAGTTGGAGTTGGTATTGGTATTGGCAATGGCAATGGCATTGGCCTTGGCGAAGAATATGTAGACGACGAAGATGACGAGTCGTCCAATAATGATGGACTTTTGGGCAACATTGCCGTGTCGTCAACAACAGAGGAGACATACCGTGTGGCTCTGTTTCACTTAAGAAGGTAAGACACATCAATCAATCAATCAACATACACTTCATTATTTGAAGTGATCAATAGTGACAAGTCAACACCAACACGACCCCAATAACCTCATGTCGCGATATATACTGACTCGCACTCTCGATCACTTCTTTATTCGTACATGTTATATTATTAATAATAATGTAGGATGGGTCTCATTGGAATAAGCGAACGATTCATTGAAACGGCAGCATTGGCAAAGTTTTATTGTTCCTTGGACTTTGCAAATATCTCGCCGGCTTCGTCCGAAATGTTGCAAAGGTCATTGTCACTGCGTTCCCAGTCTCCGACGATAAAGACGAGAGGTACTACGACTACTATCACTTTATCGGAAACAGTAACCGATCTAATCAAGGAAAGGAATATGATGGACATCAACCTCTTTAAGGAAGCCTTGAGGATGTTTGATCGCCAACTGGACATTGTTGGACGTCCTCTTGTCCAGGCCACCATTGATGACCTCATAGCCAGCATATCCGCAATACCAGCCCACTCAACTAAGATGCAATAACAGCTGCTGACGCTGCTGCTGCGGCGCCCCAACACTCTCGTGATGGTACCAATCGGAGAGTGGGCTGGGCCACCACTACCACCATTCTACAACCTTCATCACGCGATGGTTGTTCGTCCGACCGATCGACCATCCTTTCAAAGTATTGATTGGTCCATGGTCCATCAATCATGTGTCAGTCAACAGGCAGTCGGTCTATTGTGGGGCCAATTAAACAAGTGGCATCCAACATTCCATCAAACAACTAAACTATCACCTCCCTGTTGCAACGTAGTCGACTGGACTGGACCAGTGATGTTCTACTTACACACACGTGCAAATACGGAATCGTGCCGATCATCAACCACATTCGTTCATGTACATTCATTAAATTCATGCATGCTTGAGCTCCAATGTGATTCCCAATAATAATGGAATTTGATCATGCGATGGCATTTGGGTCACCATGATCATTTATTAAGCTAATACCGGCAACATCCAATCACACCCGCACATCACATCCAAATTGACACACGTCCATCTAACCTCCACACACACATCCAACCACTAATTACCAAACTTCGTTTTTTTCTCACTCTCCCAACACACATCAAATCAATAACCGACATCCATTTCACAAGATCCCCCACTTTTAGTGAGAATATCCCATTTAGCCCCTGGAAAACAGTGTTTTTTTGCAAGATCATTCTTTTAAACGTTAGTTAAGATCTTAAAGGTCTGGTGCCACAAATGGGTTTGAAGACGGGTGGATGGGTGGTAGTGGGGCAACGCTGGTGTGACCATGTTCACACGAAAAGACTTGACTGGACTAGCCACCTTCATGACTGCCTTGACCAGAATATAATAATACTCGACGTGGTGTGGCAGGTGGGTGGTGGCTGGATGTGCAGTTCTGTTGGTGCCTGCCTTTACAAGCTGTTTGTGGGCCGTTGCCGGGGGCTTGGCAGCCCGTGGGCACGGCGACTGCCTGCTCATGCGTTGGAAAGAGAGAAAACACAACAACAAAGGTGTGTCAGATATCTATGTCGGTGTGGAAGACCAGCCAACACAACAACCAACAAATCAAAAGCAAGTGATCCTTCCAAAGTCAATTCATTATAATTATCTATCTATCTTAATTGTTGTTGTACAATAACATCCTTGTAATATTATTATATATACTAATACAACATTTAAAGGAGGAGAGATCTAATATATATATATAAATATTTATTTAAAGAAATGAACATGAACAAAGTATTCATAGTACTTGTTATATGCGCTGTAGCAGTGCTGGCACAGAGACCAAGTATGTAGAGAAACACAGTGTGTCCAGGACATTCCAGGAATACAACTCCAACAAACAAACAAACAAACAAATAACTAACACATTCACATCCACATTAATAGACGAGTTTACTGTCACTGTGTCCATCTTTGATCATTTGCCATCAAAGAATTCCAACTTTGAAGCTGATAACTCAAAGGTCGACGGTCTTACTACTGGCCTCGTCAAGTTCAACTTGAACCCACAGTCAAAGATCCCCGAGATTGCACCAAATGCTGACCTGTACCATGGAAGAATCGTCGATAAGGACTCCTTCCCCAGCTGGTTCGCCAACACCCCCAACATCAACAAGTTCATCCCATACCCAATGACCTTCACCTTGAACGATGTCAACACTGGTATCTACGGCATTGACAACCAGGTCTTCTTCCCAATCAACAACCAGGGCTGGGACACTGAAGCTGCCAACAGAATCTACAAGGACAATGGAGGCAGAGGCTCCTACCAGAACTTCCATTTCTGCCTCAAGATGAACTCCTTCTTCACCTTCCAGGGCAATGAAGTGTTCAACTTCAGAGGAGACGATGATGTCTGGGTGTTCATCAACAACAGACTCGCTGTCGACCTCGGTGGACTGCACTCTCGTGAGTCTGGCTCCGKTCAACCTCAAGGACTCGGCTACCCAGTCTAAGCTCGGAATTTCCAAGGGAGGCACGTACGCCTTTGACTTCTACTACTGTGAGAGACACACTGACACCTCCACCATCAAGATCGACACCAACCTCGAGGTCAGATGTCTGGTCACTGACTACTGTGGTGTGTGCAACGGAGACGGTTCATCCTGCTGCAGTGCCGCCACCAACGGAGACTGTGATGACAAGGACTCGTGCACCATCGATTCCTGCCCACCAGGTACCCAGGCTGGTCTCACCATCGACAACTTCAAGAACTACTGTAACCACACCAAGATCACCTGTGCTTCCCAGACTGCCGCCGATCTTTGCTTCAACTGGAAATGCGTTGGAGGTACCTGCCAGAAGGGTCTTGACAAGACTTGCCCAGCTGTCAAGTGCCAGGTCAACAACGGTTGTGATGCTTCCAAGGGTGGTTGCCAGTACAAGCCAAAGTGTGTCGCCCCAGATGCATGCACTAACAACGTCTGTAACGATGCTGGTGAGTGTGTCTCATCCCAAGTCGTCTGCCCAGAATCAGACAAGTTCTGCACTGACTACTCCTGTGACAAGGTCAAGGGTTGCGTCAGCAAGCCAAAGAACTGTGCCCCAGCCAGCCCAGCACCATGCACTGTCTACTCATGTGCTGCCGGCTCCGGATGCCAGACCAAGTTGCTCAACAGCACTGAGTGTGGATGTTGTGACCCAACCAAGACCCCATTCTGCAAGGTCGCCACCTGTGACAACCTCTCTGGAAAGTGTGTCTACTCCAACGCCTCCATTACCGACAATGACCCGTGCACTGATGACTTCTGTGATCCAAACACTGGACTTATCACCCACACACCAAAGAAGTGCTCTGGCGCTTGCCAGTCCTGCAGCAAGGACGCTGGCGGCTGTGTTGACACCAACGCTCTCTGTGACACTGGTAACAAGTGCAACCTCGGAACCTGTACCGCTGGCGTTTGCTCGTACACTGCCAACACCTGTGGTGACGACAACCCTTGCACCGTCGACTCATGTGAGCCAGACACTGGATGCCGTCACAACGAGACCGTCACCTGCCCAGACGCTGGCCTCTGCCAGGTTGGTATCTGCTCCCCAACCGGTGGATGTGGTCTCACCAACAGAACCTGCGCCTCGACCGACTTCTGCATTGACTCGCTCTGTGACGAGCGTCTCGGCTGCATCACCTTTGCCAAGAAGTGTGTCGCCGACAACCCCGACTGCCAATACGGTGTCTGCAACAACGGTACTCAGAAGTGTGAGTTCCACGACTATTCTCCACTGCCATTCGGCTGTAACAAGGCTGCCGTCATTTCGACTGGAGTCATTGCTGCCATCGTCGTTGCCGGTGCCGTCGCTCTTGCCATCATGATCTTTGGAGGCAAGAAGGGATACGACTACTGGAAGAACTCCCGTGAGAACAAGATCGCCTCGCTCAACAGCAACCCACTCTACACTCAGAACCCAGCCTCTGGTAACAACCCACTGTACGGTAACAACTAAGTGCAGTGAGTGAGTGAACGACCCCTACCCCACACCCATCAATCAACACCCGAGCAAACTCAAGAGTGTCTGGACATGTGTGGTTGCGTTTGGCTGCGAAGCTCAAGGAACATCTCGATGTCCAATCAACTACAACAACAGCAACTATCATCATTTCCACTCTCCGATCATCTCAAATACCCTATGTATTTATTTCTCATTAAAGATACACCTTTATATGTTTACTTGCCTTTGTGTGTGTATGTTTGAGTTGAGTTTGTATCTGTATCTGTACCTAAACGGGATTATTATCTGTATGAATAAATATAATAAATAAATATTAATAAAAATATAATATTATTTAAATAAAGGAAATATTATTATAACAAGTCCAAGATGTATTTAATATTAATAGGTTGATTGATGACATGTCATTATCAATTTATAAAGGTGGATGATGGAAGTGTAAAATGAATTTTGTAGTCGAGGTCGGGTAGATCTTTGAAGGGTTATACTATCCTTCGCTGAATAATGATTCTTTTTGAAGCGATGGTTGGTTTGGAGTGACAATCCTCGTTCATGGAGTCCAACCAAAAGCACAACAACACATACACTCCACCCATCACAATAATAAACAAATAAATATATTTATATTTATCGTCATCCAATTCTATTTCGATCATACATTCACATTCGCAGACAACTCTGTAAGTCTTTTCTTGATCCAGTTTGAATCGGTTGGCTTGAGTGTACCTTGCAAGGCAAGAAACTGTTGCCGGTCGAGTTCACCAACCCTCGGGTCTCTTTCTGAATGTGTTTAAGGTGGTGTGTGGAAGGAACTTACTTTAAGCCATTCAAATGGATAGTGGTACCAAAATAGCAAGAACGCTACGATCGTGTTCTCGGGTGATCATTCAGACCTTCATTATTACACACACTCAGACACAAAGACATAACACAACAAACAAAACTAACTAACTGTTCAAACACCCACACTCCTTCAATCACACAAACACATAAACAAACACGAACAAAAATATCTATTATTGGGAACACTCCCACCAACCACATATTATGATGGACCGAGAGGGTCTTCCTGCAAACGACCCATCTCGGGTCTTCAATTGTCACTCTCTCGCTCAATCATTCCCTTCATCTTGTGTCAGGTCTTTGAGTCCTACCAAGTCTCTCTCTCACTCACGCACTCCTTCAATTTGTCGGTAGATAGATCCCATCGCTTTATATGAATACATCAAATTTATTAAACCATCTCTGATGATTGATAGTGATAATGTTCTAGATCGCCACACAACATTGTTTGTGTGTATGAATCGACAAGTGCGCGAGTGGTGGTCTATTATGTCTATTTGGTAGGTTGGTTGGTTGGATGGGGAGAGAGTATTGTTCATATTACACGAATGGATTGGATGATTGAATGGATGGATGTTGATGGCCTTTTGATTACTGGATAATGATGGTCCATCATCCAATGATGCCACACCATCCCCCAAGATTGGGACTGCATCCCTGTTGACCATGATCCTGATCATGGTCCAAGAAATGTCTTGGATAAGGTAGATAGCCCCATTCATGCATCAATCATTATCTCCATCTTTGTTGTAATAATAACTTAACTTATACAATATATATAATATTTAAATAATAATGGAACGAACTAAATCACTATTATTGTGTATACTACTCCTAGGTATTGTCTATGGACAGCGTCCAAGTATGTATCAATCAATCAATCACACCATGGAATCATTCCACTCAATCAATCACACCTTGGAATCATTCCTATCAACATCAATCAATTATTGTATTTACTAATTAATCAAACTTCATAATTAGATTCATTCACCATCTCTGTATCATTGTTTGATCAATACCCTGAATATAATCCAAACTTTGAGGCTGATAACAGCCGACATAGTGGAGTTATTCCAGGTTTGGTAAACTACAACTTGGACCCAATTACAAAGATCCCAACTCTGAGCCCAAACGCCGACACTGTTGACGGCCTCATTGTCAACAAGCCCAAGTTTGCCTACTTCTTTGCCAACCAGCCTGGCATCACAGACTTTATGAGCTACGACCTCACCTTCACCCTGTCCGGCTCATCCGGTATCTACCAGGTCGACAACCAAGTGTTCTTCCCATTCGACTATAAGGGATTCGACACTGATGCCTCCAAGAGAATCTACCAAGACGGCGATGGAAACTACCACAACTTCCATTTCTGTATGAAGATGAATTCATACTTCACCTACGTCGTATGTATCATCCATCCATCCATTCAATCAATTGGACAATGATGAACTAACTTCATATCACTTATGTAATCAATCAAACAGGGAAATGAGGTATTCAACTTCAGAGGTGATGATGATGTTTGGGTGTTCATTGACAACAAGCTTGCAGTCGACCTCGGTGGAGTCCACTCTGCCGCCTCCAAGAACATCACACTCAAGACTCTTGGACTCACAGCTGTATGTATAATCTTGGCTCGTGACACTGTCAGACCATTCTCGGGCAACTATTAACACTCACTCAATCAATCAAACAAACAAACAATTAATCAATCAATCAACTATTAGGGTAACACTTATGCCTTTGACTTCTACTATTGTGAGAGACATACTACCACCTCAACTATCAGAATTGATACCAACCTTGCTGTCAAGTGTTTGACAACTGACTACTGTGGAATTTGTAATGGTGATGGTTCATCATGTTGCAATGCTGCCGCCTCATGTAATGACAATGATCCATGCACTATTGACAAATGTCCATCCGTTACCACACCAGGTATCACCTCATCCAACTGGAAGACATTCTGCACCCACACACAAATGACATGCAGCCAGAACAACACATGTACCAACTATGGTTGCGTCGCTGGTACTTGCCAGAAGACCTCAGACAAGACCTGTCCAGCCCTTAGCTGTAAGACATTGGACAAGTGTGACGTCTCGCTCGGAGGTTGCCAATACAAGCCCAAGTGTGTTGCTCCAGACGCTTGTACCAACGTTGTCTGCAATCCAACCACCCAGAACTGTGACAGCACTACAGTGAACTGCAATGGTACAGACAAGTTCTGCACAGACTACTCATGTGACAAGACCAAGGGATGTATCAGCAATCCAAAGACATGTATCCCACAGACTGGTGCCGCTCCATGCACTGTCTACTCCTGTGCTGCCGGCGTTGGATGTCAGACCAAGTTGCTCAACAGCACTGAATGTGGCTGCTGTGACCCAACCAAGACACCAAAGTGCAAGGTTGCAACATGTGACACCAAGACCGGCACCTGTGTCTACTCCAACGTCAACACTGATGATGGAAACCCTTGCACTGTTGACACTTGTGACGCAACCACTGGAGTGATCAGTCACACACCAGTCAAGTGCAGTGGATGCCAGACATGTACCCAGGCTGCTGGTGGCTGCACCGACACTGCCACTCAATGCAACAATGGAAACGTCTGCAATGTTGGAGTGTGCACCAATGGCACATGCTCATACGTCCCCAACACATGTGATGATGGCAACCCTTGCACTGATGACAGCTGTGATCCTTTGAATGGATGTGCTCACACCGCCACGACATGCCCAGACCTCGGTCTCTGTCAGATTGGTGCCTGTTCAACAACAGGTGGATGTGGCCTCACCAACAGGACATGCACTCAACCAACAGACTTCTGTCAAGATGTCCTCTGTGATCCGCGTCTCGGATGTATCACCTTTGCCAAGACCTGTGTGCCATCCAACCCTGACTGCCAATATGGTGTCTGCAACAATGGCACTCAGAAGTGTGAGTTCCACGACTACTCTCCACTGCCATTCGGTTGTAACAAGGCTGCTGTGATCTCAACTGGTGTGATTGCTGCTATCGTTGTTGCCGGTGCCGTCGCTCTTGCCATCATGATCTTTGGAGGCAAGAAGGGTTACGACTACTGGAAGAACTCCCGTGACCACAAGATCGCCTCACTCAACAGCAACCCACTCTACACTCAGAACCCAGCCTCTGGCAACAATCCAATGTACGGCAACAACTAAGACCTAGTACTACCTAAGGTCATTCATTCATTGGACGTCCCGCTTTTTTTTGTTCTGGTATGACTTCGAAGTCTATCCATCCATGTCCATGTCCGATCGACAACGCCACCATCCACTATGTATTTATTTAAATAAACATTATTATTATGTATTATCTGTATAATCAACTTGAAGATCATCAATGAATGAGATACTTCTAGATGTACCTTGGGCTTGGACAGGGACAAGGACACTGACACTGACATGGGCATGGACAAGATAAGATAACTTCATTAACATTTGCACTATGGTTATATGTATCTCTTGCCAAATTATCAATATCTTACGCCCATTAATGGGGAAGATCATGATCAAAATAATATCTTTTATTAATTTTACGAGCAAGATTTGATGGACCAGTCCACCCCCAAACCTTCATAGTTCGGGTCATCAATGAGTGTGATCAGTGATCTTGTGGTAGTGTGGTTGTTTGTCCTGGACATCAAGCAAAGGTGTTATTGGTGGAGAGAAAGAGACAAGATTCATGTCTGTCGATCGGATATGTGATAAAGAATCTTAATAATATCAATTAAATTAATATTATTTAGAACGTAAGATTCACTATCTCTCTTTAGATTACTTTAACCAAACTACGTGTTCCTCATCATTTCCATAAGCAACTACACCACAATGTTGTGGCAATCAATCTTCATCTCGTTGGTTAAAGACATACCGTGTCAATCAACATCATGATCGAACCATCTCAATCCATTCAACTTCATCATTCATTCTACACTTCTCCTATTATTAGTATCCATAATAATAATAATAACTATTTATTTATAAAGTAATAATAAAATGGAACAATACCAAGTCCTATTATGTATTCTAATGTTTGGCATTGTTTTCAATGTCCAAGGACAACGTCCACGTATGTAACAATCAAACTTAAAATATAATCAAATATACTTACACTTTATTTATCTCTAGCCTCATTCACCATCTCTGTATCACTGTTTGATCAATACCCTGCCTTCAATCCAAACTTTGAGGCTGACCTCACTGGTAACAGTGGACTTCCTGTGCTTGGTATTGTGACTCCAAACTTGGATCCAATTACCAAGATCCCTGTACTTAGTCCAACAGCCGACCTTAAGGCTGGTGTGATTGTAGATACCGCCAAGTTTGCCTACTTCTTTGTCAATCAACCTGGCATCACTGACTTTATGAGCTATGACCTGACCTTCAACCAAGTTGGTAATACTGGTATCTACGGCATTGACAACCAAGTGTTCTTCCCATTTGACTACAAAGGATTCGACGTTGATCCCGCCAAGCGTGTCTACAGAGATGGCTTTGGCAACTATCACAACTTCCATTTCTGCATGAAGATGAACTCATACTTCACCTTTGTTGTATGTATTGCTAATCATTCATCACTTCATTGACAACATCATTCACTAACACATTGTGTACATCAATCTGTTCGTCCTAATTAGGGAAATGAAGTGTTCAACTTCAGAGGAGATGATGATGTGTGGGTGTACATCGACAACAAGATGGCTGTGGATCTGGGCAGTACTCATCCAGCCGCCGCCAAGAATGTAACTGTCAAGGATCTTGGTCTTACTCCTGTATGTATTTCTTGGAACACATCTATTCACACGCATAACATTGTTGTTCATTCAACAACAAAACATTGTTCATTCTCATTCAACCTCTATCACAACAACAAATACTAACTGACAATCAAATACTTTAGGGTAACACTTATGCCTTTGATTTATACTATTGTGAGAGACATACCGATGCCTCTACCATTAGTATCCAAACAAACCTTGCTGTGAAGTGTCTGTTCATAGACTACTGTGGAATCTGTAATGGTGATGGTTCTTCATGCTGTAACGCCCCAGCTCATTGCAATGACAATGATCCATGTACAATTGACAAGTGTCCACCTGTTACAACACCAGGCATCACTCCATCCAATTGGAAGTCATTCTGCACCCATACTCCAATGACTTGCGCTCAGAACAACACATGCTTTAACATTGGTTGTGTTGGTGGTACTTGCCAGAAGACCTCAGAGAAGACTTGCCCTGCTTTGAACTGCAAGGTGTTGGACAAGTGTGATGTCACTCTTGGAGGTTGTCAATACAAGCCCAAGTGTGTTGCTCCAGATGCTTGCACTAAAGTTGTCTGCAACCCAACCAGCCAGAACTGTGACTCTACCCCAGTGAACTGCAATGGTACCGATCTATTCTGCACTGACTACTCATGTGACAAGATCAAAGGATGTATCAGCAAGCCAAAGACATGTATCCCACAGACTGGTCCAGCTCCATGCACGACCTACTCTTGTGCTGCCGGAAAGGGATGCCAGACCAAGTTGCTCAACAGCACTGAGTGTGGATGTTGTGATCCAAACAACACACCCAAGTGCAAGGTTGCAACATGTGGATACTAAGACTGGTAAATGTGTCTACACCGACGTTGACACCAACGACAATGATCCATGCACTGTTGACACTTGTGACGCAACCACTGGAGTGATCAGTCACACACCAAAGTCTTGCAGTGGATGTCAAACATGCACCAAGTCTGCAGGTGGTTGCACCGACACGGCCACTCAATGCAACAATGGAAACGTCTGCAACATTGGAGTATGCACCAATGGCACATGTTCATTCGTCCCCAACACATGTAATGATGGCAACCCTTGCACTGATGACAGCTGCGATCCATTGGATGGATGTGCACACACCGCCACGACATGCCCAGACCTCGGCCTATGTCAGATTGGTGTCTGTTCAACAACAGGAGGATGTGGTCTCGCCAACAGGACATGCACTCAGCCAACAGACTTCTGTCAAGATGTGATGTGTGATGCCCGTCTCGGATGTATCACCTTTGCCAAGACCTGTATTCCATCCAACCCTGACTGCCAATACGGTGTCTGCAACAATGGCACTCAAAAGTGTGAGTTCCACGACTACTCACCATTGCCATTCGGTTGTAACAAGGCTGCAGTGATCACCACCGGTGTGATTGCTGGTATCGTTGTTGCTGGTGCAGTCGCTCTGGCCATCATGGTCTTTGGAGGCAAGAAGGGATATGACTATTGGAAGAACTCTCGTGAGAACAAGATCGCCTCACTCAACAGCAACCCACTCTATACCGAGAACCCAGCCTCTGGCAACAATCCAATGTACGCCAGTAACTAAGTAGTTGTGAGAGAGAATGTGCGAATGTCGAACAAGCAAAGAAGACATACTTCCTTCCAAACGTATTTATTTCTAAATATAAATTCCATTAATAATAATAATTATCTATCTATCTGTGTTGCATCATTAATTGCCATATTATTATGATTATTGCCGACTTACAAATAATCTGTTTGGCTAAACATAGATATCCTGTTGTTGAGGAGGATGACCATGTTGGATGAATAAACCAATACATCATCCTGCAAACGAAGTGCATTTTGGAGGCCTTCTTCCGAAAAAGGGGGGATTGACCCGAGGGAGATCTCAAGGGTTGACCAGTTGCCGAGAATACTTGCATCTTGAGGACGACATGCGAGTTGTGGATTAATCAAAGCTTAGTATTTCGGCACTTTCTGGACAGGAACGCGAGTTTCGATCGATGTGGTTCACTTGGACCATTGTCGATAGACTCAGTTTAAATGAATGATCCACTCCCTCCTTCAAGTTAGTCCTTGTAATCATTCTAAAGTGGGTTTGACATTGCCCCAATTGGTTAATAGGATACATGGATGATCATTCATTAAACGAATGGTGGTGATGTGGCTCACTTCTTTCTTTCCTTCATTCCACCCAGGTGATTATCACCGTCAAACTCCACTTAGGTGGCATTCACCTGGAATAGCCGATGGATAATATCGAGATTATGTTTTGTTTGTTGTTGTGTCGTTGTTGATTGGTAACTGTTTAATAGGTAACCTTAAAGTCATTATAAACTTAAACTTTTCTTCCTCCTATTCTTGTTATAATTATAGTTATATTCAATCATAAAAATAATAACAACCACAATGTATAATATTAAATCATTAACTTTATGTATTTTATTACTTGGCATTTTATTCAAAGTCCAAGGACAACGTCCAAGTATGTATCCATCAATCCATCCATATATCCTCGAGGATGTATCAAATAATAAAATCCTAACATAATCAATTATTCTTTTATTCTTTAATTTAATTCAAACAAATATAGAATCATTCACCATCTCGGTGTCAATGTTTGATCAGTATCCTGATTATAATTCAAACTTTGAACCGGATATTTCCGTCTATGGTGGACTGACCTATGAGATTGTGAATGAGAATTTGAACCCTATCACCAAGATCCCAACCTTGAACAAATTCGTCTCTCCTAACGCTCTCATTGTCGATCGCTCCAAGTTTGCCTACTTCTTTACCAACGAGCCAGGTATCACCGAGTTTGTGAACTACAACCTCACCTTCACCCAGTCCGGTTCATCTGGTATCTACCAAGTCGATAACCAAGTGTTCTTCCCATTGGACTATAAGGGATTCGATGAGAATTCAGACTATCAACGATGGACCGATAGAAATGGAGAATATCACAACTTCCATTTCTGTATGAAGATGAACTCATACTTCACATTCGTCGTATGTATTTTCCATTCATTCATTGCAATATTTGTGATTGTTCGACGAGTCATACTAACCATTAATATTTCAATCAATTATTTAGGGAAACGAGGTATTCAACTTCAGAGGTGATGATGATGTTTGGGTGTTCATTGACAACAAGCTTGTTGTCGACCTTGGTGGTATCCATGCTGCCGAATCTCAGAACATCACTCTTAGGGATCTTGACCTAACTCCTGTAAGTTTCTAACCTTATTGATCAATCAATCAAATATTGACAAACCTCTATCAACTAATAGGGTAACACATATGCCTTTGACTTCTACTATTGTGAGAGACATACCTCCACCTCCACAATAAGGATTGACACCAACCTTGCTGTCAAGTGTCTTTACATTGACTACTGCGGTGTCTGCAACGGTGATGGAACTTCATGTTGTAACGCTGCCTCCCATTGTAACGACCGCGATCCATGCACCATTGACAAGTGTCCATCCGTTAAGACTCCAGGTATTACCTCGTCCAACTGGAAGACATTCTGCACCCATACTCCAATGACTTGCACTCAGAACAGCACTTGCTACAACTATGGTTGTGTTGGTGGTACTTGCAAGAAGACCTCAGACAAGACCTGTCCAGCTCTCAACTGCAAGGTGTTGGACAAGTGTGACGTCTCGCTCGGAGGTTGCCAGTACAGGCCCAAATGTGTTGCTCCAGACGCCTGCACAACCGTTGTCTGCAACCCAAAGACCCAGAACTGTGACACCACTCCAGTGAACTGCAATGGTACCGACCCAATCTGCACTGACTACTCATGTGACAATACCAAAGGATGTATCAGCAAGCCAAAGACCTGTATCCCACAGGCTGGACCAGCACCATGCACAATCTACTCCTGTGATGCAAGTGCAGGATGCCAGACCAAGTTGCTCAACAGCACTGAGTGTGGATGTTGTGATCCAACCAAGACACCAAAGTGCAAGGTTGCCAACTGTGACACCAAATCTGGCAAGTGTGCCTACACCGACGTTGACACCAACGACAACGATCCATGCACTGATGACACTTGTGATCCAGTGACTGGAGTGATCAGCCACACACCAAAGTCTTGCAGTGGATGCCAGACATGCTCCAAGGCTGCAGGTGGCTGCACTGACACTGCCTCCCAATGCAACAATGGCAATGTCTGCAACATTGGAGTATGCACTAATGGCACATGCTCGTACCTTCCAACCTCTTGTGATGATGGCAACCCTTGCACTGATGACACTTGTGATCCATTGGATGGATGTGCTCACAACGCCACCGTGTGTCCAGACCTCGGTTTCTGCCAAGTTGGTATCTGTTCAACTACAGGTGGATGTGGTCTCGCCAACAGGACATGCACTCAGCCAACAGACTTCTGTCAAGATGTCCTCTGTGATCCGCGTCTCGGATGTATCACCTTTGCCAAGACCTGTATTCCATCCAACCCTGATTGCCAATACGGTGTCTGCAACAACGAGACACAGAAGTGCGAGTTCCACGACTACTCACCATTGCCATTCGGCTGTAACAAGGCTGCTGTCATCTCCACCGGTGTGATTGCTGGTATTGTTGTGGCCGCTGCCGTCGCCGCTGCCATTGCTGTGTTCGGTGGAAAGAAGGGATATGACTATTGGAAGAACTCTCGTGAGAACAAGGTCACCTCGCTCAACAGCAACCCACTCTACACTCAGAACCCAGCCTCTGGTAACAACCCAATGTATGAAGGAAGTACCTAAACAATTGGAAGTTGTCAAGGTAAAGACTAGGTTATAACTCTATTCAATGTTTGTTTATCTGTCTGTCTATCTGTATGTCTATCTATATATATATTATGGTTGTGACAACAACAACCTTGTTTTCGAACAAATAAAGACAACACATTATGTGTATTTATTATTACCTTTTATGGGTAGGTTCATTCTGATCCAACAAAGATGTATTAGTGTGAAGTTCACCCTCTACTCATCATTCACTCAAACATGTACAAACAACAAATACAACAACAAAGAGATAATAAGAAGGCCACATTGGAACAGGCATTCAATCATTTAACAGAGAGATATGAAAGTGATGTTATCATCAACAAGTATTTGGTCGCCACTGATGGCGACTATGCAGATTGTCTGTCGCTGAATCAACAGTCAAGGAAGCATAGCTCATTGATGGAGTTGTTGCAGTCAATGTTCATGCCATCGGGCTACCCGGACAGTGTCACCGAAGACTACTTTGCCTATCAATTCTGGGATACGATGCAGGCACTCTGCTCCTCGCTCACTGGTGTGCTGTCAACACGCGCAATCCTACGCGGCTATGGTGTTGGCAATGCTACCGCTACCGTGTCATCCGCTGCCCTACAATGGGTCATAAGAGATGGCGCTGGCATGATTGGACGTATTTGGTTCGCATGGCAAAAGGGAACCGAGCTGGACTGCAATGCCAAGACATGGCGATTCGCCGCAGACATACTCAACGACGCTGGAATGACCCTGGAGATGCTGTCTCCGCTCTCGCCCACGCTCTTCCTGCCCCTATCCTGTGCGGGCCTTGTATGCAAGTCTCTATGTGGCGTGGCCGGTGGTTGCACCAAGGCCAGTCTCACACAACACTTTGCCAAGCGCGACAACCTTGCAGACGTGTCGGCAAAGGACGGCTCACAAGAGACAGCCACAGCACTTATCGGCATGATGCTTGGTGCACTTCTCTCCTCATCGATCCCTGATGGCAACGACTCCTTTGCGACACTGATCACATGGGCAGCGTTCTTATTGTTCACAATGCTACACATCCTTTGCAATTACCGTGCTGTGTCCAACATCAGACTATCATCAATCAATCGCTACCGTGCCCATCTCATCCACCGCGACTTTATAAACAAGAATGGCGCAATCTCTTCGCCCAACCAGATTGGTGCCAAGGAGAACGTATTGTTGCGCACAAGGGATGCCCCCATTGAACTCGGATGCTCACTGGCCAACGTCATTGAACACAAGAAACGTTGGAGCAACGAGTTGATCAATCTTCCAAACTATGGCAATGATCATTACAGGATATGGGCCAACTTCAATGATAGTCACAGACATGTATTCATCGCATTGTCCGAGTTGGCCAAGCCAAAGGACATCATAGAGGCCTACTTCCTAGGCCTGGCAGCTGTCAATAGTGCCAATCTTGGCGATCTGGAGTCGAATCGACTGGCCACAATCATCAAGGATCACCAGTTTAAGCAGCTGTTAAAGTCGGCAGGCTGGCGTCTGGACAGGATGGTGTTGAATCCCCGTGGATGGCGATACTCGTTGGAGCAACAACAACAAGACAAGAACAAGAAGAAAGATTGATTAATTGGTCAATCATTCCTTAATGTATAAAATATATTATCGTTTAATAGTTGTACTACCAACAACGCATGATCAATGACTGTGCGCTCACCTGATGTACCTGAGCGTCCTGAGCGTCTTGTAGACGGCAGTACCAACGAATCTGAGCGAAATGAAGCTGATGAAGCCGGCAAAGAGGAGGTCGATGCTGACATATTTGCGAATGGTCGCCTCTAGGTTATCCTTGGACGATGAAGACGCACTCTTCTTTGGTCTTCTTTGTGGAGCAGCTGCCTGCTGTATTTGTTGTCCACCACGAGCTCCGCCACGGGGTGCTCCACCACGTCCACGAGGGGCGCCTCCACGAGGGGCTCCGCCACGGCCACCACGAGAGCCTCCGCGACCTCTACCACCACGGCCTCCACGTCCACCACGGCCTCGGGATACAATAGTACCATCGCGGTCTGATGGAGCACCATCACGCTCTACGGGGGGTGCTCCTGGAGCTCCTCCACGGGAGCCTCCGCGAGCACCTCTTCTTGCCATCGCAGCCTTGCGCATAAGTTGTATTTGTTGTGGTGTTGGTCGTTTCTTCTGAGATGATGCTGATGCTGCTGCTGCTGCTGCTGGGTTGTTGGGATCGGCCTTATTATCTTGTGTTGATGGTGATTGTACTTTGGCGGCGTTGTCCTCCTCTGGCTGCACATTGAACACCTTTCTATATCTCTCTCTAAGTTGTTCATCTATCTGTTGTGATAGGATATAGGTAGATGTAGTTTCGTATTTATCCACATCTACATCATCAACCTCCTTTATCGCGCTAGTCATCACTGAGAATATCTCCTTTCCATCACTTGTTGTAGTCTCTCCAATTGCTTCATAGCACTATTGTTGTTGTTGTGATCAATAAGTAAGTGAATGAATGAATGAATGAATGAATGAATGAATGAATGATGTACGACTACTATTACATACTCCTTTACATGTGATGGTCACTGTGATCATACCAAAGGAGTGCTCCTCTGTGAATGTACAGCTGTCGACGATGAGCGAATCAAAGAACTTGTAGGCAGTGTTATCTGACAACTCAGATGACTGTACAATGGCACTTGCCTTGAACAGTTGATTGCTACACACTTTGCAGCAATATATTGACATTGTTGTCGATGTGTTAGTATATATCTATACGATTGATTGATTGATTGGTTGATTGATTGAATGAGTAGCAAGTCACTGTCGAAAACCGAGTGATGAAAGTGTGTGACATCAGAGTGAGTTCAAACTTTATGAAAACAGTGAATCAATGACATTGAATGAATGATGGACAGGACATTGTGATGGATGGAGAGATGTGATTGAGTTTATTTATGAGGTTGGTTATTGCTCAGTACAGATATGAATGTTGTTGATAATGTGTCCATTCATGTTGCTGTTGCCGACGTCTGTTGATTGATAGAGTATAGGGATAGAGAGAAGAGAGAATGGAATAAGAGAAGGAGAGGAGGGAGGAGTGGAGATGGAGATGGAGATGGAGAGGAAGAAGAAGAGGCCTGTTGCTTGTGTATGTTATTGCTATTGCTACTGCTACTGCTACTACCACTACTGTGTGTATTGTTGTTGACGTTGTTGAATGTTGGAGAACATATTGACTTTAGGTATCAAACTCCAATGTAAAGTCATACTCGATGGTTGGGATGACGACAGAGATGAACTTGAGGAACAGGAAGAGATATTGGTCAACTCTTGGCTCCTTGCCATTCTCTGACTGCTTAGTGATCAGCTTCTTCATTACCGATGCATGTCTGCATGGATGAATGTAGGCAAAGCTGATGCCAAGATGTGGATGTGAATCGATTGTCACTGTCTTGTGAGCATGGTCCTCAGAGATATCTTCGAATATTTCCTCGGGCTGGTGTATGTGTTAGGATGCTGTTCGCTTCCAATCAACTAAGGACATGACATACCTTCAATGGTTTCCTGTTCTCGTCGTATCCAAACAGCCAGACCCTGGGCGTCTGATAGTATTTATCGTAGGTGATGCTTATATCATAGGTACGAGTACGTAATATGTTGTCGTCATCAGTTGACGTTGTGTTTTCTATAGATACATTGTTGCTTGTGTTGCTGCTGTTGGTTGTTGTAGATGTACTCGATGATTGTGATGTGTTGTTTGTTTTGGATAGAGTTGACTATATTCATTTGTTTGATTAGTTGTTATGATCACTCACTCACTCCACTCAATCAATCAATCAACCAACTACTTACAGGATCATCCTCGATCAGATTGTCGTCTTGGAAATCTTCCATATCTGGGATATCTCCATCCTCATCCTCGTCTTCATCGTCATCCTGCTGCTGCTGCTGTTGTTGTGGCTTTGGAGCTGCTGGTTGTATCTTTAGTGCAGACATATCCTTCTGGAGGACCTCCTGCTCGATGGCCTCAGAGACTGGCCCTGAGTGTGGAGCGACCCACTCCTCATTGTCACCTGCGCCCTCAATCGTAAATATATCAGACTTTGAAGCCTTTGATTCATTCTCCAGTGATCTAACACGTGAGTAGCAAGGCACATTCCTCGTCAAAAGGAACTGCTTGTCCTTTGGGAGGTATGCTACGTTTCTTGAAGGATCACCAGACTCCCTATAAAGTATATTGGTCATGTTAGTGATTGATTGATTGAGTGAGTGAATGATAGTCGAGTACATACCAGGTCCATGTTGGACACTTGTGAGCTAGGAGGTCACCAGCTTGAACAAACTCCTCTGGAGTGAGAACACCTTCGTCCAAGAACTTTGAGGTTGCGAGTGTTGGTGTAACCTTCTCAACAGTCTTCACATAAGCTTTGTGAATACTTTGTTGCAAAGATGTAAGCATTGACATATTATCTTGTTGTTGTTCTTTTACTGTTGCTGTTGTTGATGTTGTTGATGTTGTTGAAAGTGTAAAGTAGATGATATTACTATGTGGTGTTATTACTTGTATATATAATTTATAAATATTGAGACGTCTATGTACAGATAGATAGAGATAAATAGTTATTAATAATATAGAAAGTGTTGAGTTAGTGTTTAGTGTGTGAGAGTATGTGTGTGAATGAAAGAATGAATGAACTTGTTGAGTCAAATTGATTTTATTATTATTATTATTATTCAAAGTGATGGTGTTGTGTGTTTGGTTGAAAGGGTGGAGATGGCATGGATGAATGAAGGTAGGGGGTTGACCAGACCAATTCATCAGTTCATGAATGGTCCGACTCTTTCATCGCAAGGAATCAATTCGTTGATGATGTCGAAGAACCCTGGTTGATCCGGATCATGTCTGTTCATTGTCCATCTTTGTGTGTCCTAGGACAACAACAATTATTATTATTACTCTACTCGTCTTGTCAAGACTACGACCTTCTTTGAACTTCACATGATTGTTCACACTCATTCACTCATTCATTCGACCAATCAATCATTCATTCATTCATTCATTCGTTCATTCAACCAACTAATCAATCAATCAATCAAACTGAGAGAATGCCTACAATTATATTATTAGATGTGTCAATGTCGATGGCCAAGTCGATACATTGTAATGCATCACCTGATGTGTCGACGACAACAGAGACTGGCTCAGCAGCAGCATCAACATCATCAGATAGTGAGATGATCACATTCAAGGATTTGATGAGATCGTCTGTATTGGGCTTCATACAATTGATTGAGAAGAATGGACCATTCATACTGGACTCGATTGCATTGATAGCATACTCATCGACAGTGGCCTCTGTCGTGCCATTCACTCGCGACCTTCAACTACTCAAACAGGCCGTCATCGACATCAGTCTGCGCGACACGACCAATCTCACAGGTGCCCTCGAGCACGCAATATCAATAACATTGCAACGATATGGTAGCGATCATCTTGTCGAGGTGTTGGTGTTCACCGATGCCTGTACATCACTCAACAACACACCAAGTCTGGCGCGTCTACACTTCCCCTTCCTACATCATCTTCACTTCATCTCGATATGCACCAATCACTCACATGAGCATCCATCGATGCCGACCTTGACAGCAGCGTCCTCAACCGTCTCATCCACATCGTCATCCACCAATGGCACACTCAACAACATCAAATGCACAATGTACATCATCAAACAATCACCATCGACCAACATCCGCACGTCCCTGCTAGACACCCTCAACTCAATCGTTACACGTCATTGTAAGTCAGTCGTCCGCTTTCCTCACTCAATCAATCAATCACTTGACTAACATCACTCAATCAGACTCATTCTACAAGGGCCTACTTACGTTTGGACACTTGACATCACCAATTACACTCTATCCTTCGGTGTTTACATTGTTTGAGTTTGTTAGAGACCGCCTGGAAGGTTTGGCTTCGTTCCCAAGCGTGCTCACATTGCTTGGATTCATACCCAATCGACAGGCATCGGATCTGCCCACATTGTCGCGTCACGTGGTCGTCCCATTGGTATCGGATACACTCCCTCCTCTATGCTCCGTACTTCACTACTGTATGCGTGCCCTCAAGACGACGGCAATTGTCACGCTCAATGCTGACCCTGTGCCATGGTATGGCATGCTGGTGTCTGCAATCGAGAATGATACGCCCGTGCTCGTATTGTCTATATTCATGCCCAACAGTCCCTTGGCCACGATGACAGCCTCTGGTGCCCTGCTGCAGATCGACCTGTCCACGATGGACGTAGTGTCCATTGGCAACATGGCCCAGGATGCGCCACAGACGCCACCAAATCCAACACCCTCATACAACACCACGCCCAGCAACAAGGATCCGTCCAACAGCATGGTAATGTCGTTCGTCAAGCCCGAGGCACTGCAGTCGGACTTTACCAAAGTGCAGCGATTATGTCGCGCCACACCACTCAAAATGGAGAGTCTCATCGTGGAGTGCGAGCGAGTACGCCAAGTAGCACTGATATATCAACAGCCACAACTACTTCCACAGTTGGCCGTGGCCATCAAAGATGAGCTTCAACGGGCGGATAATCTGAACAACTATAACCTACCCATAATCAAAGAGCTCCTGATACGACTGGACAGCGCGTCCATAATTGTAAGTCATCCAGATTATTTGTTCATCCATGGCCATTCACTAACGAGCTCCAATCAACCAATCAATCAAACAGGATGAGATCAAGTTTGTGTACAGGGATCAGCCATCACCTCCCCTAGTACAACAACAACCGCAACAGCAACAACAACCTCAACAGCATTCAAAGAAGAAGCAAGCAACTATGAGTGTAAATAGCCTTCTGAATGATTGATTGCCAATAAATATCCTCTCGATCGATCGTGTGCACTATGTATTCGTTTGAGTGTAACCTCCCAAGTTAACTAGGTTGGTTGATTGGTTGGCTGGTTGTAAGTGTATGTATAATGTTCCAAAGCCTCGAACATTTAAGTTGTCTTCTCGGCGCTCTTTAGTTGATTCTGTTGTTGTAGTTGTTGTTGTAGTTGTTGTTGTTTTCCAAATGCGATATATTCTTTAAGCTTCAGCTTCTTCCTGTCAAAGTCATAACCATAGATGACGACCAGTATCGTGTGTACAATGTAAGCTGCCATCAGCAGCGCCAGTCTAAGCTCGAGATAGCCCGCGCCACGCCTTCCTAATCTAAGTATCTGAGTAATGTCCTTGTACTGTGTCGTATGAATGAATGGAGGAATGAGGTTAGTTCGTATCCAACAGTCTGGACCAGTCATTCCAAACATACAATGAAGTTGGCACAGAATACGCCAGAGATGAATCCAGTCAACAGGTTGATATTGAAGCGATGGAGGTGGATGGTCGTCAGGGAGACGAACGAAAGACAGAGCAGTTCAAAGACATAGACTGTGTCGATGAGGGCGATGAATGACAGCGCAAAGAGGTGGAAGAACAGGACTCGATATCCTCTGAACGATGCCAAATCCAGGTCATTCTTGTTGCCGCTGAAGTGTTCGCTTGATATCTGATGTCGATGGTGATTATTAACACCGCTGTGTACATTATTGCCAGTGATTGGCTCGTGTGACTCTGTCCTGTGCTCTGGCGTGCTGTTGCCGCTGTTTCCACCTGTGACAGCGCTCTGATCGTTGGTGTTATTGCTATGTCTCTTGTAAATCGTTGATGATGGAGATTGTAACGTCTCCTTGTCGTCAGAGTCAGCCACACCACCACCATACTCTGTGAATCGCTTCTTTGATATATTGTCCAACCTTGGTCTGTGGCTAGGCAGTCGCTCTGCCTGTAACACTACAGATCTATATGCTTGGAATGAGTTGAAATATCTGATTGATTGGATTGTGATTGAGTTAGTATGAGTGCACTGGCCAACTGATTGACACGCCACGACACATACATGAAGGCAATCATAATGTAAATTAAGGACAGTAACTCAAAGTAACCGATGGATACTGGGCCAATGGCAAGATACTGAAGGTGGCCAGAGAAGATGGTCTCGAACAGACTGGCGATCAGTCCAAGTGTGAAGCGCTTGAGTGGATTCTGCATGTCGGTGGACTTGGTCGATGATGGGGGCAGGGCCGCATCAGTGTTGGTCGATTGCAGGAACTCCATAAGGATCTTTGACGTGTCGGCCAATGATTCGGGGTCCAGATTCGACGGCTGGTCGGTTATAGAATGAATGTCTGGATTGTGGCCGTAGAATATGTCCAGGTCGGTGAGCAGGATGGTTGGGACGCCGGCCCATGCAAACGGACCGTCATCACTGAGGAATGGGATGGACAGGAGATGGTAGCGGTGCGCTTGGTATAGCAAGGACAGTCCAAGATGAGCATTGCCCACCGAGATGCCATCGGGGCGTACACGGTAGGCTGAAGCCAGTGTATGATCGACCAGCCAGCGTGGTGAGAAGTGGGTCTTGTGCTGGTGCTCGTAGGGGTAGGTCTGCAAGATTGGACCTGGTGCCAGCCGATGTCCGATCGCATCAATGTCGACAAAGTACGCATACTGTTGTGGGTTCTTGCTGATGCGCAGGTGGTCGACGAATGACTTGGAGCCCAGCGCGCCCGGCTCCTCCTGGTCGAAAAAGAGGAACATATATGGCGCCTGCTCCTCGAGGGGCAGCGCCTGCTGCGTCTGGAAGAATATGCCAATCGTCTCGATGAGCAGGCCGGTGGCGGCCAAGTTATCGTGTGCGCCAGACGTGCGGTTGATGCCCCAGTGCAGTGTGTCATAGTGTGCGCCAATCACACGGATGGGACGGGCGGCGGGCAGGGCCGTAGTGTTTGTCCACACTACAATGTTAATGCCTGTCCAGGTCGTGGTTGTAATGTTCTTGCCGACTGCGTATCGCTCCACCCATTCGAATCGATTCCAAATGATATTGTCCTCGGGCAGACCAAACTCCATGAGTCTAGTCTTTATATATTCGCGTGCCAGACTCCTGCTCTCCTCATAAACGAATCTCGAGTTGCCAATCTCTATCAATCTCTCTGTATGTTCTATGACCTTGTGCGCATCGACCAATGTCTGTATATTCGTTTGTTGTTGTTGTTGTTGTTGTTCTTGAAGTTTAAGTCGATGTGGTGGCAATGTGACGATCAAAGTATATCTTGACAATGCAAACACCAGCAGCATTGCCAGTAGTACATGTATGAACTTGATATCCATTCGTTATATATATGTTATATTATATGATGTGACGTGATGTGATGTGATCGATTCAATCAATCAATCAATCAATGAAAGGTCAAGTCAGGTCAGGTCAACTCTTGTTGTTGTCGTCTTTGCTGTTATAATTGTTTGTTTGTTCGTTTGTTTATTACTGCTACTACTATGACCTAATATTGATGATACATGTGAGGAGGATGATGTTTATACAAGTAATAAAGAAAGATTGAAATGAAAGAGATAAATGATATCATTCACCCCCTCGCTCTCACTAACCCACCGAATTGGTGGAGTTCGGTCCACCACAAACCCACACACTCTTCAAGTTCATCTCAAGTCAGATCATTTATCTCGTCATTTACAATCATTCTCAATGATATAATACATGTTATATTGTATTTGATATAGTTATTATTAATATGTCATCTCAATCAAAGAGTTAAAGAGATAGTTGTTTGTAGTTGAAAAGAGTGGAAGGTTGAAATAAATGCCCGGGCATTGATTATTTAGTGTGTTTTGATGATTAATCCAAATTTAATTGTAAAAAAATAAAGATTTTGAAGAGTGTGAGAGTGGGAGGAAGGCGAGAATTGAGCAAGTATGAGTGCGTGAGTTCTTCGTTAGACTTAGTCACTTCTACATCCGCATCTTAGACGACGACATCACAATGGGGTATGCATCTAACTATCATCCAGCTACAATACACCATCGACATCCAGCAATCCTTCATCATCATCAATCCATCGATCAATCACATCTCAATCATCCAGAAGACTACATTGGTCGCGATGTTGAGTTGTCAACGATGAATGATGAATGATCGAAGGATACCTGTCTTGATCTAACATAGAGTATTAACAAATGAAACATCTAATCCACATCATAACAACATAGTAAACCACAGGGATTGAGAACAGCTAGAAAGCTCAGAAACCATCGTCGTGTCCAGAGATGGCACGATAAGACATACAAGAAGGCTCATTTTGGCACTGCCTTGAAGGCTAACCCATTCGGAGGTGCCTCCCATGCTTCTGGTATCGTTGTTCAGCGTCTGGGTATTGAGTCCAAGCAGCCTAACTCTGCTATTCGTAAGTGTGTCAGAGTCCAGTTGAAGAAGAACGGTAAGAAGGTTACCGCCTTCGTCCCCAACGACGGTTGTCTCAACTACATCCAAGAAAACGTATGTATTGCCAACATCTAGATGTTAATGCTTCACCTTCGCGACCATCATAGCAATGGAATGTGAAGCATGCACAAAGACAACAACAAGGGTTCTAACTCAATCACTACTCTTCAACATATAATTAGGACAAGGTTTTGGTTGCTGGTTTCGGTCGTTCCGGTCACGCCGTCGGAGATATTCCAGGTGTCAGATTCAAGATTGTCAAGGTCTCATCTGTTGCTCTACTTGCTATCTACCGTGGAAAGAAGGACAAGCCAAACGTTTAAATAATAGCTATAGCGTCCCAAGCTTTGTTCTCCTCAATAAACCACCTATAATGACACTGTCACCTCGCTCCTTGATTGACTGATTGACTGATTGATTGATTGATCTTTTATTGTATTGACAACAACACATCATTGAATGAACGATGATCATCATGGCTTGAGCTTGCCTCCTGACATCTTCCTGTTGGACAACGAGCCACTCTTCTTGAGTGACTTCATCTCGGTGGCCATTTGGAATCCTCCACGCTTCGAATGAGGGATCAATGAAGATGGAAGTGACTCTGGCAACTCAATACCATCAATCTTTGTGTTGACCAAATGCATTGCCAGACAGAACTCATCAACATCCAATTTACCATCCCTATTACAAAGTTATAAGTTAGTATGATTGATCTGAGATGATATGATATGATATGATTGATTGACATACCTATCAATATCAGCTAGTCGCCAGATCTTTGCCAAGATATCATTGGCAAGACCTGATTGTTGGAGGGGTGGCTTGGCTGCTACACCATTGACCTTGCCTTCGACTGGACTGAGTGAGTAGAATATGGGCAAGTAGGATTGAAGGTTGATGTTCTCCCAGATGGTCCATCTCAATGCTTCCTCCATCTCATCTATTGCGAATGGATTCAACTCATATTGAGTCGGCTTGTGTCCGCCATCCACTGGGAAGCGTTCAAGTAGTGCTGGGAAGTCTACGGCCAGCACCTCGTCCAAGATGTTGAGCATCTTGGGATTGACCTTGGGGAACTTTGTAAAGTCATGGACTTTAAGGATTCCTCTATACTTCTCGGGGTCAGGGAAGTCACCAAACGGTATGTTATGAATGCGAGCAATCTTCTGGAACTCCTTGTCCAGTCCCTTGATGAGCTCAGATTGCTTCGAGTCCTTTCCAAAGACACTTGGCATCTCATTCTTCAAATGACCCATAATAAGTGAATGAACCTTGGCTGCTCTTGCTCTCTTGACCAAGTCATTGACCTAGGTGAGTGTTGTCGTTGAGTTAGCGATTGATTGATCATGTCCGGCCGAGGTCTATGAACATACCTTGCGAATGGCAGCATTCTTGGGGAGTGCCAATAGCTCCTTGATAAGGTCTACCATCTCTGAGTGAAGCAGCTTCTCGGTGTCTGGATTCTGGAGTGGCGAGCCATTCCAGAATGATCCAAGGTAGACTCTCATCACCTCGGGAGTCTTGATGACCTTGCCTAACGACCACATCAACGCACCATAGACACGTAGTAGTTGTTGGCTGCTGACCTTGTCTGCCTTGTTCAACACGATCTTTATCTTGTCATCATGACCCTTGAGCTGCTCAATGGCTGACTTGAACTCATCACTGATATCCAACTTATGAGCGTCAAACAACAACAAGATCATATCTGCACGATCTGCGAACCATGATACAATGCTTGGGAAGTCATATGCACGACCTATTCTTTGCTTCTCTCCACTCAATACACCAGGTGTATCAATGAAGCTTATCTTCTCTAGCAATGGGGCATTGCACTAGTGTAGTTCGATCGTTCATTCATTCAATTAGTAATCACAATCATTCAATCATTCAATCAATCTGGTTCAACAACATACCAATGAACATTGGAACTTGCCCATGAAGCCTGTGCCGAATCTCTCCAATCCTTTGAATGGTTTGTCTTCTTGGACACAGGCGGTGTTACCTGGTACGACTCTATCATCAGCTCCATACATAACAGCATTGAATCGATCAGTCTTTGATGTGATGGATGGTTAGGATCATTACTAATTCTTCCAGATACTCTTCACCAACATGTTCTACATACCGTTGGCTCAGGACCTATGTTACTTCCAGGAAAGTCTCTCTCAATGAGATATTGAATGAATGTTGTCTATTTACATTATAACAACAAATATTAGTATCTATCTATGATCGAATTGTTGAAAGAATGAAATAATGACAAACCTTTCCAGTTGAGTACTGACCCAATAACAGCACCATTGGCTTTGCTTCTATATCACTGTCGGTCAATGTTGGCGAGTGGAACTCACCGAACCTAGTTGATTGATTATTAGTATTGTTATTTATTCTTGATCTTATACCATTCAACTACCAGTCATACTTTGTTAGAACTTCCAGTGGACGTATCTTTGAGCTGTATAGGTTCTTCAAGACATCGATCGATGATGTGAATATCTTCTCCGACTCTCTATTATCTTGTACATTCAATTTCCTCATTATTATTAAAATATATTATTAAATAATTTCAACTACAATTTTGTTTGTGTTGATATAATGACAAAGATTAATAGATTGATGAAGGAACACGATAGTTGGCAATGACATATATGATTAGATGAATATTGAGACATTAACGTCCAAACTACATCGTCGGATAATGACAATCATAATCTGAGAGTGGTAAGACAACACTAAATAATCAAGACTACAACCACCACCAATCAAACACACTCAAATAATAATGAGGTGATATTTCAACTATTTATCATTATTATTTTTATCAATACAATAATAATATAAGTTGATGGAAAAATAAATCCTTTAATTATTGATTGAAGTTTTATGAATGATATATTTAAAAAAGTAATTAGGGTATAAAACCGTTGAAAACTGTTTCCAGTAACATCAAGCGCATGTGGTCCAATGGTAGAATGTTTCCCTGCCACGGAAGCGATCCGAGTTCGATTCTCGGCATGCGCAGTTCTTTTGGTTTATTTTTTTTTTGAGTTTCAAAGTTGAAGAAAACTCAACTTCAGCGATGTTCTCCTCCCCGTTGGCCCCAATTTGATATTAATACATATTTAAGATAAGTTTATTACTTCATTGGATTATTTGCTGCAAGGAGAGACCTCTTCAACTCATCAATTTGTCTCTGAAGTTGTTCAATCTTGTCCTGATGCATAATGGTATCATTGTTGTTGTTTGAATCGGATCCAACTACAAACGAATCTGTTTCGTCTGATGTATCCATTGATGATGAATCAGTACTCTCATTCACTGACATATCATGTTGATCTCCAGTACTATCAGAGTTGTCATCTTCATCATCGCAATACCCCATCATTGAGGTGATCCTCGCACTAGGATATTCAATCGGTTTCTCCGTCTCCAAATGGGCAGGATCGATTGCGTAGAACACAACACCATTGTCCACCCATACTTGATTACCTCGGCCATGTGTGCGAGGTGCCTCTGAATCAAATGCAAACAGGTTGGCATTGTTGACTGATGATTTGCAACTATATCGATGGATTGGTTTGTTGCAATTGGTGGTCTGCACTGGTGACACATGACCGACTACACCAATCAATGTCCAATCAGGTTCATGTTTGTTCAGTGACAAATAGTATCTGCTCGATCCATCACCAGTATGATCGGTTGAGAACTGGTACAATGGGACTCCAACTCCACTATCCAATCCCCAAACGTTCCAACGAGGTTGAATGTTCATACATGGGTACGACGTGTTGGTGTCGGTCGTGTAACGGTATTGGTACTCATCGCCAGATGTTGATTGATGTTGATGGATCTGTAGTGTTGATGTATTACTCAAGAACACTTTATCTCCGCCATTGAGCAACGTCGGTGTTCCACGAATATACATCTCTGCCTGCACTTGCGTCATGATCTGATTATAAGTCAACTGAGTTGATCCACTCTCTTTGAGGATGCGAGTGACCATTGGTGTAAGTCCAATCGATTGTTGAGTTGATGGCGTGAGTATGTTGTATGGGGATGTGGCAAACAGTCCTGAGGTCTGGGTCAGGATGCCTGGTGACCACGTTGACACTATGTCCGATGAGTATGAGCAATCCAACAACAATGTGAGGTTGACGCCAGCGGCCAGTGAGGAGAAACAGAACTTGAAGTCATCGATGGTCAAATTGGTGTAGTCGGCTGCAGTGAAGTCTTTGTTCATGGTGACCAATCCAAATGGGTAGGTGTCGCTCGAGAAGCCACGACCGAGGAACACAAAGTAGAGTGTGTCACCAGCCTGTGCGCCCGCCACCAACCAGTTGATAATCTCATTCTTGATGCACAGCCATGATGGTCCGTTGACATATGTTCCATCGTTGGAGACCTCTGTCAAACCCTCAGTGAGCATACGGATGTTCTGTGGCAAGACATATCCACCTTGGACCAGCGCGCGAGCATGTTCTTGGATTTGAAACTCGATGCCTTGACTGGGTTGTTCAACTGTGTTGTAGTATGACAAACCCACCAAGAGAGCCTTGGTGACACGACCAGCTGGGTGAAGAAGTGTCCCATTGTATGCTGGCTCAGCTCTGAAGATGTTGCCAAATGCTTTGTTGCTTGGGATGATTGCCATTGGTGATTCGTGTTGATACATGTTGGTCAACCCAGGCACGGCGAAGGTTGGTGCCTCAAAGGGCATCATTCCATACTGAGAGCTGCCAACCAATGATGTCGGTGTCTTTGGCTCCCATGATCCAACACACACCTGGATACTCTTGCCATTGAATGATTCGAATGCTGATCCAGGACATGCTCCACGAGTGCCAATCACAGAGTAAGTGGACTCTGGTCCAACACAGATAAACTGACATGCACCAATCATTGTCAAAGCCATCATCTGGTATCGCTTGGATTGAGGTGTTGTTGGTGTTCCCATCGATTGTTGAACAGAGATCAAGACAAACTGACCAACTGGGAGTGCTTGGATGAAGTTGTACAACACCTGCCATTGTGCAACCGATCCAGATGTGTTGAAATAGTATGGACTGGCGGCTCCGCTGACGGGATCGACCGTGACTAAGTTGATTCCGTTCGTTGTGGTGGGCAGGGCCGATTGATTGTTGACCATGATGCGACTCTGTTGTCCAGATGTGACACAGAAGGTCAGACCAGTGTTTGTGTAGAGTGACTTCAACGGGAATCGAAAGTCACATGATGTGTATGAACTGGTTGGCGCAATACACTCACTCATCACTCTCGTATCACCTGTGAGGTTGAGACCAACCGTTGAGACGATACAATATGATTGATTGGAGGTGAAAGATGTCATCATCTTGGAACCAAGGTAGTTGGTGATGGTGTCTCGGGCAGTGCCAAGGTAGGTACCCGCAGACCCAAGTGTGGACAAGGCTACGATGGTACCTTGTGGCAGGGCAGTGATATCAGTGGTGAACTTGCCACTTGGTCGAGGTTGGGAAGCGGCATCAGTGGTGTCATAGTTGTTTGAAGATATCACTGTTCCGTTGATTGGATTGATGGCCACAACATTCAAACCAGGTCCAAAAGTACCAGAGATAGGTAGTCCATTGGTGAAGATGTATGAAGGGTCTGGTGCAACTGATGGTGTCTGATTGATTGATTGAGAGGTTATGTTAGAGATTGATCGAATGAATGAATGATTGGTTGATCGAATGTGGATACATACAGCATTGGATGCAGCCTTGATGTGGACGTATGGCTTGACAGGTTTGAATTGTCTCTTGAAGTTTGATAAGAGTGAGACTGGTCCTGTGAATGAGAGGATCTCGGGTACTGAGCCTGATGGTGCTCCCTTCCGCCCAATCAATGCAGATGACGATGATGAGGTCATTGGGTTGACCGTCACTTTGCTGCCACATGTGGTCATTGCGAATGCAAGGTTGTCTGAGATGGCAAAGTCTTGACTTAGGACTCCTGTGCAGATGACAACCAGTGTACCAACTGAGATGGACATGATGTCAGCGATCATTTGAAGCGTGCTATTGACCGATGTACTTCTGACATCATAGTTACGAGCAAAGTACAATTTGCCATCGACCTCACTGATTGCACACATCAGCAGACCTGCATTGCTTTGGAATGTGACGGGCACACCTCCAACTGTGATGATGAAGTTCTGAATACCAATGGGAGCATATATGGGATTGGATGTTGCAACGTAGATGTTGATGTCATCATCACTCACTGTCTTATTCTGAGTGATCAACTCATTGTTGATCAAGTTGTAATGGATTGAGGCAGTGCATGGTGATGAATGATTGAATGCCATCTCAGTATAGATCGATGGAGTGCCCTTCTTCAAAAACATGAACCAACAATCGTTTGAGTCATTTTGTTTGAAGTTCAGGATGCACTTACTGCCCAATCTTTGAAGACTCTGAATGGCATCAGAGTTGAGACTTGTCTTGGATAGGTTCAATCCACGAGCAACGATCATCACTACTGTACCCTTGGCAATGGAATCAATGTACTGGGCGAGGGCTTTGGAGACATTGGCATCATAGTTCATCGTTGGGAAGTTTGTTATTTGTTGTTGTTTGTATTGTAGACAGAGAGTACTGTTGAGAGTGACAACATTGATTCCATCGCCCAAAGGTTTGAAGGAGTTTGGTAAGATGGGAATGTTGCCCAACATGATATCCAAGTTGCCAATAGGATTGCTTGTTGTAGCATTGTAACTGAATCCAAGGACACGGGTACAATCATAGAAGTTCTGGTAGGTACCGGTCACTGTCACATTACCAGTTGATCCATCACCAAATGACTCTTGGGCTGATCCTGGTGCTTGTCCTTTGTACCCAATCATACAATAGTTGGTGGCTCCAGAGGTACCGGCAGGGTAGATCTGTGAGCATCCAAGAGTTCCAAAGGCTTGGCAAAGGGCGGGGGAGGGGGTTGTAGACATTGCACCAATGTTGATAACAAGGACCATTGTACCAATCTTGATAAATCCACAACTTCTATTACTGGCGGCAACAAGTTGAATAAATTCGGCTTCATTTGAGTATGGGAAGTTGAAGAAACGGAACTTATCTGGCAGGATTCCCGGACTGTCCTTGATCCATATGTTGAAACCAGGTCCGAAGCCCTTTGGAATATAATTATTAATAAAGTTCATCCCATTCCTTTCAAACACTGATGCAGTGGGTGTACTAGACACCAACCTCATAATAGTTGGGAAACGAGGATACATAGACATGTTTGTTAAATATGTGATTAAATGAAGTAAATATATATAATATTAGTATTATTATTATTATACAAAAGAGTTTGATTGATTGAATGAATGAGAGAATGAGAGAGTTTAAATAATTAAATTGTGCAAAGTGAGTTTGATAACTTTAGCTAGAGTTGGGATTAAAATATTAGTTTGCAAACCCACCCTCACCCAAACCACCATCATCACCTCTTAGTCAACATTGATCACCAAGTCTCAAACTTGAATTTCAAAAGTTTTTGGCACCTGGGTTGATCGGCTGAATTTGGGTTGCAAATTCAGTTCTCGAGTTGTTGAAAAGTCAAATTCCAAAATCCAGTCCAAAAATCCAAGTTGGTTTTTTGGGGGAGATATTGTCCTCCTGATTCAAGTTCGTGACAAAGTTTTGAATTTTGAATTATGAAGTTTGAAAGTTCACTTTTGGATTGGTGGAATGGAATGAATTGATAATAAATTAATAAATAATATTTGAATAAATTCATATTGCCATGAATCCACATTTAACTATTTATTTATCATTTTTCTTTTTATCGCCAGGGTGGAGACAGTGCCGGTAAATATTCCTGGTGTACTCCAATGTTATTTGCTGGAACGCTTCAATGATGGCCAAATGGAAGTTGTCAATTTGCCGATGTCGYAGATTGTTCTTGACAAAGGCAAACACTAGCTCGATTGGGTTTAGCTCTGGCGAATACTTAGGCAAAAAGATTAGCTTGGCACCAACTGACTCCACTGTCTGATACAGCTCGTGGAGATATGCGCCACCATGAATTGGTGAATTGTCAATAATCAGGAATTTGTTTGCTGACAGTGCACCATTCTTGACCAGATCCTTTACAAAGAGGCCAAAGTCATGGGCGTCATTCGTCGACGTTCGCTGTGAAATCCACATCTTGCCATCATAGTTGATTGCACACATGAAGTTGCAAGACTCCTCAATTGGGTTCTTGGTCTTGATTATAGCTGTCTTGTTGATTGGACCCACCACAAGTGTCTTGCGTAGATCTAATGATTGAATAATGTGAGTAATATTGTTAGTTTGTTGATTGTTTGACTTACAC